>NC_137689.1:11489296-11506796 GCF_963989245.1 Nansenia antarctica
CAAACCACAGAGACGTGAGATGATTCTAACAAAAAGTATTTGCACATTACACCAGTACCATCCAAAAGGATTGTGCCCCATAAGTTATAAGTATTTAATTAAACAACAGGTCATAGCAAAGGAAGCTTTACATTTGTTAAAAGGTCAGATGATGCACTTTTTGTTGTTGTTTTAAACCAAACCAATATAAAATTCTAAGCACAAGTCATCAGCTAGGTGGTCCAGACAAAAAGTTTAATTAAGCGTTTTGGTAAATACATTATTAACAGTTTGGCACTCCATAAAAAGCACACCATGTTTGTTATGTGATATGGGCAAGATATGAAGAGGGAGACAGCCCTGCCTGAAAGTCTAAGGTATCGACCAAGCCTGAGGGCTCAGTAGGAGCCTACAGATCATTCCAACACCACTGTGAAGGGGGTGGAGGGAGCGGGCTGTCAATCAAGTTGAACGAATCAGAAATCGAAAAAGGAGAGGACATAAAACTTTATAAAGGGACATGGTGCAGGAAAGGAAGGTTGAAAAAACAGGTTTTAAAAAAGACATAATTAACTCAACCCACTAAGTTCATTATGGACTATGACTTGTGTGTCTAGTATACAGTAGTAGTAGAGCATGCCAGTAGTCGTTATGTTTGGGTCAGTGGACTCCTGGTGGAGCTCTATAGGAGTGCATCAAACACTACAGCATTGCCAGACTGACAGACAGATAAGGGGACATACGGACATACAGCCATTGGCAACAGGACAGACATAGATTTCAAGTAACAAAACATTAGCAGTGCTTCCCCCCCCCAAACAAACAAACAAATAAACAAACCAACAAACAAAAACAGTATTGCAGTAACCCATCGAACAGTTAAGAAAGCAAGACAGGAATTTTATCACTTCAAGTGAATTTTTCACTTCGTCAAAATAACTCTTTGCAAAATCTTGACTTAAACTGTTAGTGCCCATTTGCCATCCATACTTCAACGGAGCAAAGTCATTACATATCACAGTTCAAAACCCCATTTCAAAACCCCATTCAGTGTAATTTCACTCCTGTTTGCTTTTGTGTTCCTACATGATATTGGGCCTTGAAATGTATGGTGGAACATTATATTAATGTTAAAATTCACAAAATCATCAGAAGTAACTTTTCCGCTTTCTTACATTTGATTACTTCAATTTGAATGATCCCCAAGAGGAGGGAGGGTGAAATAAATAATGAGACTAACTATCAGGGGTTAATGTTCCAATAATCACACTAGCACACCAGTTAGAATGCATGACCGATCCATGACTTCATGACTTCATTATAAGTAGTGTGCTCACGTGGATATTAGAACACGACCGCTGAACGTCAATGAAACAAAGAAAATATATAGACATGACTGTTTGTATCCCATGGTGCACCTCTCTCCTTCACATGGCGTCAAAGTGGAAGCGATGTGCTTCCTGCCTCTTCTCTCGGTCGTCTGCTTTCTGAAACACACAGACAGGGACAAGGTCAATGTCAGAGCTCACAGGGGGGGTCATGATGCACACTCAGTACCACCGCTACCATTCTGGCCTTTCAGAGTCTCCCTGTGTGTGACTAATGTGACTAACACTCAAGCTAATCTTATCATTCACAATGGCCAAGCACATAGTGAACCTCTCTTCATGTTTCATCAGGTCTGACATTAGACAGACAGGCAGACAGACAGACAAGGTAGCCTAAAAACACACAACTTTGAGTGAGAATCCAGAGACTTTGACTGAAACCATGAAGTAGTTACAGGAAATCCCCATCGCAGGCATAGACAGGGGCAGTCAAAAGGGAAGGCAATTATCAATACAAGTGTTAACGTGATAGATGGCGGAGCTTGACACTTCTTGTGTGTGTCATGTGATTGTGTGTGTGTATGTTTGCTTGGTGTGTGTGATCAACATCCTCCAACGCTTAGACGAGAGAAAAAAAGGCGTCTTTTGGCAGCCCACATACAGATCCCCATTGTTAAGCATGATTGAATAGAAACGTCGTTCTCCGGGTTTACAGGGGATAATTCATGTTTATTTTTAGCGTTTGCTCTTTTCTTCTCTTTTCCCTTGGCAACAGCACTTAAAGGCATGTAGCTATGAATGATGAAATAAGGGTGAGCTTCAAATAAAGCAGAGGTGAACCTGACAGATTTGTACTGGGATTACTATATATATATTATAACAGAAAACATTTCTGGCGGGGAACACTTAAGATCTAAAGGCACAGAGTCCGTCCGCAGAATCGAGTGTGGCTCACGATCTTAGGGGAGAGCCATGGAGTCCTCAGACCGTCTACTGAGTATTCAGTTACAAACTTGTTTTTATTGGCTGCAGATGGATGTAATATATCGCTAATATCTCATTCTCACACTTTCAATGATTTGACTTGTAAATCCTGTCAATATTTCAGTGTTCTGGTGTCAGAACCTTTTCTTATTGAGTGTTGAGGGAGTATAAATCTTGTGGTTATTCTGAAAGCTATATTATCCGTTTGTCATTTATTGGGTGGTCTTTGACTAAACCGTTGCTGATTGAGTGGTCTGGGATATAATCTCGTTCTCACTGAATGTCTAGTTGTTGTAACAAGATTACATTACCTATTTGAGGGCCCAATGGGTAAACTTAACCATACTGAATGCTAGGGGTATGTGGCAGTGGCGTAGCGGACGGGCCCGCAAGCGACGCACCGCGGGGGGGCCCCAGCCACTAGGGGGCCCCCTAACATTGGATCCATTTTTTTTTTTTTTTTTTTTTATAATTAAAAAAAATATAAAACAAAGAAAATAAGTGGCCCTTCATTGTGTCAACCTTAATTTTAATATATAGGCCTATATTAAAAAATATATACATAGTTAGCCGTATCCAATAGCAACATGACTTTGACGTCACACGTAGGCAGCGAGACACAAGGAAAATGAGCAAGCGAAAATACAATACAATGTACAATAAGCATTCTTTAGGTGGTGGTAGATTCTCTATTCGGACATTATAGCCGCTATATGTGGGACTGTCGGTCCGATATTGTAAAAAAATCAAATAAAAAAATTATGTTTACGGAAGTACATGTCTCAAGTATTATCTCGGCGGTTAGTCGAGTGAAAGAAAAACAACATACAGATGATAATTCACACAATATAATACCACGAAAGCGTACAGCACTAAACAATAACATTTATTTGGGCAGCATCATACTCAAACTCAGGCAGAAGGGCAGGGTCCGGCCAGGTTCACAGTCACAGGCTGTCAGTGCATCATACAGGTACATAATTCAGCATGGTTAGGCTATATATAGCTGTTTCTTTTTCTATTCTACTATTCTATTCTACTTCTGCTGTCTGCGTCTCCCTGGGTATTACTAGACCAGATGGCAAACAGTAAAGAAATGCCACAATATACCAGGACTTAAGAAACGAGATGTCCAACAAGGTTAGTTAGGTGGTTAGGTTGGAAATTCTCAATCCCATCTGGCAACCCTTAGCGGAGAGTCTACAGCTTGTATGTTTACAGATATCGCGCTGCTGTGCACACCACACTTTGTTAAAAGAAATAAAGCTTGTACTTTTCTACTTATAATACATTCTACTGATGTAGTCTACCATTTGGTTTTAGTTATTGCTCTCACTTGTTTGTACCTTTTGCTAAGTCAAGCATTTAGAATGTAGAGTGCATATTGCGAAATTTCGCAACGTCAATAACGCATCGGCCTCTAAAAAACGGGAAGGATTTTAGGGAAGGGTTTTAAGGCAAGACATTTCTTTTGGCATTTTTGCCATTCAAATGTTATGTAATTTCCATAATGTATCCGACTGCTTTGCTGTGTTTTATTATGTTACCGGTATGCGATTAGATCAACCACCTGCGCCATATTATTTGCTTATTTGCTGTTTTGCAACGTAGAGGCATAACACACAAAACAGGTAATATTCTGTTCAAACACACGAAACACAAATAGCTCATGAGTAAGTAATAAGGCACTATTACTGTAAGTAATACTGATACCTCAGACACACAAACAAAGCAGATACCTCTCAGAGGCTTCAGCTTGGCCAAAACAGAGTATGGATCTAATCAACGTTCTGTCACCTTTACTTATTACTATTCCGTTGGAACAGCCGATCTATGACTTATCTTCGACTAAACTCTCTTTAGCCGTGTCTTGTTGATCACTGAGCCGCTGTCTGTGTGTTAAGGAGGTATAATGTCTTTGTCTTTCCTCATGACTTCTCGTTGACATTGAGATATGTGGAACAAATACCAGGGGCTATCGTAAATATCAATGTCAAACCTCCAGCACACTGTGACCTCGTCAACTCCAGCCTGCCATGCGAATATGGAGTATGGAGTCTATGGAGAAGGGGGGTGGGTGGGGGAGAGGGATCTGTGGGGCTTATTCCAAATGTTATTTTCCCCGGTGTGAAAGGTTAGCCTTGCTTATCTACGAGAGTCCCCTTCAATTATGACTGGGCAGAGTGGGTCTCTCTCTCTCTCTCTCTCTCTCTCTCTCTCTCTCTCTCTCTCTCTCTCTCTCTCTCCCTCTCTCTCTCTCTCTTTCTCTCTTTCGCTCACACACACACACACACGCACGCACGCACGCACGCACGCACGCACACGCACAGGAATGCCACGGGAGGTCAGACGTCAGATGGCCGCCACAACGAAAGACTAAAAACTCAAAGGATGTAACTGATCAGCACCAACAGTTACACAACAGAGTCCATATTACACTGCAAAGGGGAGGGGCGACTCTGAAGTAGGCCTACATCGCTCCAGTAATGATCTCAAATAATGAACAAATAAATAGCCTATCAACTGAGCATTCACTACCTGAACATGAACATTATCAGGAACATTATTATTCAATTACATCTCTAATCAACACCAGACAAACCCGACCACGTCTCTCCTTCTCGTCTTTTAGCTGGGATATCATCGGCGGGCCGAGGCCCTTCAGATACAGAACCGAATCATGTTATTTTAATGCAGTGTTAACTTCAATGACGCTAGTGTTCCCGGGAACACACTCCCTCTGCACAGAGCAATTATGCCTTCTTTTCTGTGTGGAGATCAGGAACCCACAGTACAGAAAATGGCTTTGAGAGGACGCCAGAACCAGTGATACAGAGTGAGAGAGCCTTGCTCACAGTGGAGAGACCTGCCCGACCTCAGCTGGCTGAACCATGGATGGATGGGGGTGAGGTGGTAGAGAGAGATGGACACGGTGGGCGAGCTGGACACATGCAACATCAAACATAACAGACCAAAATGGAAATTCGCAAACGCACACAGACATGTTAAGAGCATGCTCGGTCGCTCGCACGCATGTATGCATGCACACACACACACACACACACACACACACACACACACACACACACACACAGACACAGACACAGACACAGACAGACACACACACACACACACACACACACACACACACACACACACAAACAAAGATAGACGCACGCAATTCCCTGGCGGGCAAATTCACAGGGATAATGAACAACAGATTTGATATGCATTAAGGACAGAACAAAACAATTACAGCAGAGTGTCCTCCATGGCTGTGGTCCTCTTCTGTCTGCATGTGTGTGAGTGTGGTTGGTGTGTGAGGGGGAGGGGGGGGGGCTCTGTGGGATGCTAGAGGACAGGGACACTTGGGCCCATCTGCTTGGTTCAACCCATCTGTTCCTCTCAGACAGAAAAGCACTGTGCCCACAGCAGGTCTCTGCTGCTCTCCGGACCAGCCAACCAGAGCATCTCTGAAGACCCCCACCAGCTACAGAGCATCTCTGAAGACCCCCACCAGCTACAGAGCTGAGTGGTGTGGAGTGGAGAAATACACAGGGCACACACTGATCTGGCTCTGAGGTGGAGGTGGAGAGGGGGAGGGGGAGGGAGGGATACGTACAGTACATACGACAGAGACGATACGAAGGAGAGGATAAAAGATGATGATGATGATGTGCGTGTGATGGTGATGGTGATCAATACAATTGATGACCGCCATTATGACGATAATAATTATGCCGATGACAAAAACAACCAAATATAGTGTAACAAATCTGACTATAGTTTCCTTCCATCTCCAGTGCCAGGGCTTGACATTAAGCTTTTTCAGGTACTTGTCCTTCGGACAAGTGAACTTATCTTTTACTTGTCCGAGAGCTCAAGTTACTTGTCCAAATCCAAAGATTTTGAAAAAGCAATAATATGAATAATAATATATTATACTCTCACCGGCCACTTCATTAGGTACACCTTTTCAACGGCTTGTTAACGCAAATATCTAATCAGCCAATCATGTGGCAGCAACTCAATGCATTTAGGCATGTAGACATGGTCAAGACGATCTGCTGAAGTTCAAACCAGCATCAGAATGGGAAATAAAGGTGATTTAAGTGACTTTGAACCTGGCATGGTTGTTGGTGCCAGACGGGCTGTTGCGTGATATTATAGTGTCAATATGGACCAAAATCTCTGAGGAATGTTTCCAGCACCTTGTTGAATCTATGCCACGAAGAATTATGGCAGTTCTGAAGGCAAAAGAGGGGGTCCAACCCCAAGGTGTGCCTAATGAAGTGGCCAGTGAGTGTATGTGTATGCAAATAACACATTTGACTACTATTGATTTGATAATGATGTATCCTTAATTTTCAAATGTATTCAATATTTTGTAATTATTTAAAAACGTAACCCCTAACCCTAACCCTTTTAGATTAAGATTGGCCACAAAAGGGATGAATATCTAGGAATATTTACAAAAAATGTTTGTAACTATAGTCTCTCCCCAATGGAAGCAATCTTATTTGCTAGCTTTTGGATAGTAGCCTATCCTATATTCAAATTGAGAAATCTATAATTAGTGTCATTCTGAAGTTCGTATTGCGATGTGCTGGTCTTAAAACTTCAAACCTAAAATATACGATCGCATCGAACTACATGAAAATAAGCGGCATTGAGAAGAAGCGAATACGCGTTCACGTGAATGGCACTAGTGACAGGCGACCCACAACACTCTGGCTGCGTTCGTAAACTCGCTCTGGAATCTGATCAGCACTCATGGAATGCCTTTTGTCCAATCACGTCTTTATGACGTTGAACGCAGTGTGCGCTCTGGCGCTCTGAGCGAATTTACGAACTATGACGATAACGAACTACGAGAGACTGAAATAGCGAGAATGAGGCGCGGCATCGCTTTGCTTGCTTTTTTTATTACTATTCAGATCGGAAGGAGGAATTCATGTTTGCAGATATTAATACATATTGATTTCTTTTTTTGTTTTGACTTGTCCATCGGACAACTGCAGGAGGAAGTCCACTTGTCCGAACATAAAATGTACTTGTCCCGGACAAGCAGACAAGCCAAAGGCCCAATCCCAATTCACCCCTAGCCCTTCGTTTTCACCCCTATGGCTCGATTTGCGCGTTCACGTTTAGGGCGAGGGCTGTCTCAATTCATATTTCGTCGAGGGCTAGGGGTAAGGGGGAGGGCTAACTATTACTTCGTTTCGAGGGATTTCAGGACCAGACTAGCTTCGAAGGGCTAACGGTACGCTACCCCTTGATACCAGGATGCATTGCGAATCATCTACAGAAATCTTATGTCGCTCTATTCAATGCGGAAATGTCATTTTAATTCTCTGTAATTACTTATTAATAAAGATTTGAAAAATTATGATAACCATCTTATTGTCTTAGTTTAATGTCATTACAATGCATTATAGACCTTTTATTTATAACACGCATAACCCAAAAATCGCTTTTATGTCGGTGCTGTGTCTAACGTTACAGTAACGCAACGCTGCATGACAGTCGAGCATTTCAGAGATGTACAGTCATAAATCAATTATTACCTGTGGCGTTTGACAGCGGATGATGGTACACATATGTAAAGTTATCTATCAAACGTTCGGCTGACTTGTACATGATGCGCATTTTGACCTATTTCCACCCGCAATCTAATCCGAGCAGTTGTTATTATGTAATATTATTAATGGGTTGTATCATTCATTTCATTATAGACCTTTTCTTTATAACAAGCACAACAACAACAAAACGTTATCATGCCGATGTGCTGTGTGTCTAACGCTACAAGCTGATTTGTGCATGACAGCCGCGCATTGACATATTTCCATGTCTGATGTCTAATGTCTGATGTACTAATGTCATTTCAATGCATTATAGACCTTTTCTTTATAACAAGCACAACAACAACAAAACGTTATTATGCCGATGTGCTGTGTGCTGTGTGTCTAACGTTACAAGCTGATTTGTGCATGACAGCCGCGCATTGACATATTTCCATGTCTAATGGCATATGACACGCGAAATGTAACTACAGTTAAGGATACGCATAAAGGATGATGATATATCACCGTTCGACTCTACTGAGAAATGTTTCCGCTTATTTGTCATCTCTCCTTCACGGGCAAATGTGGCCGCATCCCCAAGAGATCCTCTTTCTACGTTCTTGACCACCACTATGATGGATTGATTTTTGGATTCTAGACGACGAATTGTTCTGAGAAAGGCGCTTGGTAACGTGATTTTTGGACAACGCTTTATGACTATTGATGGACTGGTTGTTTTGGTTGGAGTCATTCATTGTCATTAATTAAATTCATTGTCATATGTCCACAAAAAAGACATCGCTGACGGAAGAGACTAAAAAATGAACGTCTAAACACTACAGTGTGTTGATAACAAACGAAAATAGATGCTTATAGCACACGCAACAGAAATAAACACAGCTGAAGAAGGCATTGCGAGATGTGAGAATTCGCCGGCAACACAACGCGTCAACCGTACCGCGTGATGACGTAGGCGCCGTGAAGGGCTGTCCCAATTCACAGGGCTTTGATTTCAAGGGGTAGGGCTTGTGACGTATTCGAAGGCCTTGCCTTCGAATCGAGTGACACTCGAAAACGAGCCATAGGGGTAGAAAAGAGAATCGGGATTGGGCCTTAATGTCGAGCCCTGAGTGCTCTCACCTTCTCTTGCCAGTGCAGTATACCAATGATGACTAGGATGAACACACACACTCCGATCAGAGCAATGGCCGTCAGCAGGACGATGTTACTGGGGGTCAGATACAGCTTGGCACTCCAACTAAGACAAGGTTAGAGAGAAGGGAGAGAAAGAGAGTATTATTACTACTACTACTACTACTACTACTACTACTACTACTACTACTACTAATACGACTACTACTACACATCCCAACTATAAAACTCAAAACAGTATGAAAAACATCTTTCACAATTCCAGACATTTTCAGAACGAAGAGTGAATCTACTTTTATCACGAGATTTGACATATTTTAGCTTTATCTAAGAAGTACTATTTGGCAGGAGAAAGCAATCTGTGGTCATTGCATATGGCGTACACTGAGACATTATGACAAAATATATTGAATTAATAAATTCTTGCCAGAGTTGAACCACTTCAACAAATAGGATGAGAGAGCATAACCATCCGTTTTCAATCTGCAACTGAGTGAATATTTGAGATACTATTTTGTAGCTGTAATGGTTTGACTAAAAATTATTAACATACACAAACTGCAAAACTACTGATTCCGAGACAAAAAAAACAAACAACAAAAAAACCTTGGGAGAGAACTTAATTAAGGCACATTTCTAACAAAACTAATAAACACATTAAATATTAATGCTGACAACCACAATCAGCAGTGGTTATCCATAAATAAAAATAGGCTACAATATGTTGTACTAACCTGTTCTAAACAACGATAAGGCTATTGAAGACAACACTCAACTTCTAAATACCGTACATATATTTTGAGATTTGACTGTAATATATTCATGCTATATGTGTATGTGTGTATGTATGTATGTGGGTAAATATGTTTGTATTATATCTACGTTTGTAAAGTGTATGTGTATACTTTTACATACTTTGCAGTCAATGCCTGATATCTGCAACTGTTGGTACTGTCGTGACAGCAAAGACTACCCCAGAGCATGCAGTTACCAGGACGAACTAACAACAATGGTATTGAAGGAATTGGAAAACTGTTTTGCACTTGTGTGTGTGTGTGTGTTTGTGTGTGATAATATGTGTTAGCTGGCCATACGGGGGGGGGGGGGGGGGGGAGGAGGAGGAGGGTTCACCATCTGTTCCCACTCCTGGGGGTAGGGATATGATACAGAAAAAAATTGAAACATGGGAAGAACATGTGTGTGGGTGTGGAAGTACAGATGTGTGAGTGTGTGACCATGTGTGTGTGTGTGTGTGTGTGTGTGTGTGTGTGTGTGTGTTTGTACCTGCGGGGCTTATTATGTGGGTACGGGATGACAATGAGCTGAGAGTTGGGGATGATGGCTGTCCATTCCTGCTTCCTCACATCCTGGTAAGTGAGGAACAGAGAGAGGAACAGAGAGAGGGGAACGGGGACAGGGGAGGAGAGAGAGAGATAACAAATATAATCATCATAGCTTCAAGGACGCAAATGGAGGGTTAGGCATGCAAAGGTGATGTAATGCATGCAATATCTTTAACATACCCCTCAGTATAAAACAGCTCTATCTCTCTATCTACCTTGGTGTTTTTATTGACAACTCTTTAACCTGGAACATCTATGTGGACAGTCTCTGTAGCAGATTACAACAATGACTGCGCTTCCTGCATTGACTGAAGGTCATGGTGTTGATCAAAAAGTCATGTTAGTCTTTTTATCAGGCAGTCTTAGAGAGCCTTACATGCAGCATGACAGATACAGCATTACAGCTGGTTTGGCAACCTCTCTGTGCAACTAAAGTCCAAACTGGTCCAATTGATGCAGACTGCAGGGAAGATTATAGGGGTGAGACTGCATCCATCTTTGCAGTCTACGTACGAACAGGCGACCCTAAAGCAAGCCAATAGGATAGTTACTGACCCATCCCGTGTTCTACACGCTGAATATCAGCTACTGCCCTCTGGGAACTAGCTGAGTCCCTTGTTGCAGATTAAATAGATTGAAAAATGTATTTATCTCAGTGTCAATAAAACGTTTAAATATTGGCAGATAAGAGAAGGACGAGGCCAGAAGGTCACTGGATGATCTCTGTTTTGATTAAAGGCATCTTTGCTTTTATTGATGCGTTTGTTTTTTCTGTTTGTATATCCGGTGCGTTTAGGAACCTTACTGTATGTATTTATTCACTAACATCTTGGAAAATGTGTCTTTTACGGCTGCAGCATGGGTGAAAGCCCAGACCAAATTTTCACTTTGTAAGACAATAGTGTTAATCTTGAATCTTGAATCTTACGATTAGTCTCTAGTTCTACACAGAGTTTATTAAACTTTATTAGCGATTCAATCTTTAAAGCTTTTCAAAGCAAGTTCCTCTATCAATTACAAAGGTAATTTTCCCTCAAGTTGTTTCTGGGTAGCAATTAGCACCAAACGCTAAATTCATCTTTCAGAGGGAGTCCTCTAGGGAAGGGCAGAGTCATTTCCAACATCACATCTATCATTTGGCAACATTAAGGGGGGAAACACACACACACACACACACACACACACACACACACACACACACACACACACACACACACACACACTGTGTGTGTCTGTGTGTGTATACTGTACTTTGCATTCTCTTCTTCTCAGAGCCAGCCCTAATGAGAGCCCAGGGTTTTTTGCTACCGATATCGAGCTATTTAAAGTCCTGCATTTAAAGACAAAGACAGGCTAGTACATTAAATAAATGAGCACTGCTGTGTGAAGTATCCCCCTGATGTGTCAGCCTTACTGCCTACAGTTAAGGTCACAAGCAGCAGGCTCATTCCATGAGTGTGTGTGTGTGTGTCTGTGTCTTTGTATCTAGATGAAATATACATATTTCACTTCCGCGTATGATTCCTTCCCAATATTTTTTTTTTATGGGTTGTGAGTATTTTAGGGGCCCTGTGCTTGCGATTCTTTTTACCCTGCGAAAATATCAATTAAGGCACACAAACCTTTGCAGAATATAGCCGCCCCACTTAGCTATGGAATAGTAATTGTAGGTAAAACAAAATACCTTGTTTTTCTGTTACAACAGTTGAACTCCAAACTCACTCAAAGCTACAATGGATACAATGATATTGTATATTTAGTGGCGATTTACTTTATATATTAAAAACTTAGGCATTGAGTTCCAGTGTATAACAGTGGGCTAGTTTAGCAAAGTAAGTAGCATACTACTTTAGTGACTAGCACTGTCATTCTGCTCTTCGCTGCATTGCTGTTCACACAGAGAAGATGACAAGTCTAAGCATCTAGCTCCTGGCTAAGAGAGAGATCCTGTGTTTGGAGGAGGGAAGTGTTTTTGGGGTCTTTTGAGAACGTTTCCTTTGTTTCAAAGTAGCGTGAAAGAGAAGAGTCGGGTCGGTGGTTGGGGGAGCGACAGCAGGCTTTCTCGGAGGCGGGAGTGGGATCTCGATAAGTGAAGTAAACCTTCTAAGCGACTCTGAGAGGGGCTGATCCTCCTGGGATAGCGTCTAGAGCGCAGGAGGAGAGAATAGAGAGAAAGTAGAGCTTGGGCTAGATTTTCACAAAAATTCTCTCACGTGGCCTTTAAAGGGACAATAAAGAGAGAGCGATTGGATGGGGTTTGGAGCGCTCCCAACTCTCACAGAATACCGGCTGGAGAAGCTACCGCTAATTACATGTGCATTTACTACAAGCACTGATGACATAATATATCCTATCCCCTCCTGAGGAAAAGAAAAATAGTTAGCATAATATAATGCACCATAAAGGGCTTATTTAGTCTTTGTTAGGGTATGTAATATGAGTCCTTAGCAGACTGAGAAACGTTGTCTTGCATAACTCAAAGGGAAGCGAGGGACAACAAAGCACTTGGCTGTGCCTCTTCGATACACGCTCTCTCCCAAGGTAGAAAGGTATATGGGCAAAAAAGAAAATCTGCAATGCAAATCGCCTTTGATGAAGACCTCTGTTGTTTTCTTCGATAGAAAAAAAACGAAGCCGGAAGTCTCGAATGCGAGTAGGGCTGCTGGGGGAATGTATTTCCTCTTGAGGAACCAGCAAATGGCATTTTAAACACCTTGTGATATCTATAGCTCTGCAAACCCATACCCCGTGCCAATGTTTGAGGTATAAAGCAAAAAGTGGGTGAGAGAGAGGACAATGAATTATTGACTGCATATTAGAACAGCAACTTAGCATATTGGAACAGGAAGGGAATGTGCATATAGCCTTCAGTTCCTCATCAGTGGCTCTGGGGGGGTGGGGGTGGGGGTGGGGGGGGGGGGGGTGTCTCCAGGTAGCACCTGGATGCAGTGAGTGGAAACTATAGTGACTGTCATACTGTAGTTATCAGAGCGGTGTTAACTAGGCCATCTGTGGCTGCCGTGCACTGTCCTGTCTGTCTACGTTCTGTCAGGCAGTGTGCCCCTCTCCCCTCCCCCTCCCCTCCCCTCCTCTTCTCTCCTGTCCATGTCCCTTCTCCCCTCCCCCAGTAGTGGTGCTGCCAGACTGTACCTGCTCCCCGGGGGGGCGGGGGATGCCCACGTACAGGTGGTCCAGGAAGTTGGCGCTACGCCCCAGGCCCAGGACGGTGTAGGGCAGCTGCAGGGAGAGGTAGGCAGACTGGCTCAGCTGACCGGCTGGAGGGAGGGAGATGGAGATAGAGAGAGAGAGAGAGAGAGAGAGAGAGAGAGAGAGAGAGAGAGAGAGAGAGAGAGAGAGAGAGAGAGAGAGAGAGAGAGAGAGAGAAAGAAAGAGAAGGGTGGAAAAAACACAAAATTGCCATTAGGGCAATTCAACCTCATAAACCCCCATAAAACACACATCTCACCATCACACCCCTGCCCAGTGTCCGCCCCCCCCCTTCCTCCCTCACTCACTCCTACCCAGCCCAAAGGCGTCTAACCCCTCCCGTACCCTACCCGCTCGGAGCTCTCTCTCTTACTCACCCGCCCACGCTTCTTCGGCCCTGCCAAACGCAGTCGACGTAAATCAAGCGCTTTACAGTAAACAAGGAGAGCACCCCCAGCAACAAATCAGGACAAATGTGGATGGACTGCACCGCTGGAACACAAACTCAAGATAGAAGCTTTGTCCCTTTCTTACATTTATCTGACATTGAATGGAAAACAAAAGCTATCTTTGTTAGATAGAGTGGGAGACGGTCATTAAAAAAACTAAAGTAGTGTGTAGTGAAGACCTCGATTTCATCCCTGTATATCCGTTATAATGTTTTATACCACATATTCAAACATACACAACTACTGACCAGTCAGTCACATTAAATGAATCAATAACGGATATAGCATTTACTTATATCCGTGTTCAGCACTATCTCGTACGCTAGTAACTGCAGAGTAAATTGAAGAAAACTCAACCCTCTGGCAAAGGGAAGATCCCCACACAGAGGGGAGGCAGTCGGTCTCCCTGTAGCAGTGTGTGTGTGTGTGTGTGTGTGTGTGTGTGTGTGTGGGTGTGTATGTGTGGGTGTGTGTGGGTGGGTGGGTGGGTGGGGGGGGGTTCAGGGAGTCCACATCTAACAGCTGGAGCTCAGACTATTACCTACACAATACAGGGTGTAGAGACAACAGGCTAGGGCTGAGAATCAGAAGTGTTATAATGGCATTAACACATTGCTCCCCTTCCCCACTATGACAGTTTTGAATGAAAGCCTATGAAGCCATAGAAATCTTCTCCATCTTCGCCCGGCCAAAACATCTTTTGTGATAAAGATAGCGTGACGCAGCTTTTAAACCGTGTCCTCCACTCTCCTGTTACTGATTATAATGATGGAGTAGGTTTCACTGCAGTTTCTCTAAAAGCTACGGTAATTGCTCCCGTCATAAGAGAGCTGCTCGCTTTTCAAAATGAGAGCTATCAGTGGAATTGACTGGTAGGGACAAAAGGAGAAAAAAACATCACGGCATACATGGCGTGTTACACTGGCCTCCCTATTGTAGTGAAACGTAGCTTGCCGGCAGAATTAACTCATTCATAAGTGCCAGTGAGACCACTTACTGCTAGTGTAGGTGTTGCCCTTTGGCTTATTGCTCAGATGAGTGAGTAAAGCTTGTTGAGAATATGGGTGATATCCCTAAAGGCAGAGTAGTATAATTTATCTGTCTGATTGTGTATGCAGTAGGAGGGTGTGTGCTCCTTACGTTAAGCTATTTCTGGACACACTCATGCACATGTGTGTTTGTATGTGTGTGTGTGTGTGTGTGTGTGTGTGTGTGTGTGTGTGTGTAAAGGGGTAGGGTGGTACGGGTTGTAGGGTAGTATGCTATGACCTGGAGCAAATTCAAAGATCCTTAGACACAATGGCACAGAAAAGGTTACTCAACTGAGCGAGAGAGCAGAAAAAGAGGACTTAATGACGCCATTAAAAAGAAAAACTATTATTTGGGTGTAAGCCGCTGTTCAGTAATGAGGAGAGAGAAAAAGAGGGCATTTAGAATCACAGTTTGGAGGTGTTACTGTGTTGGAACAGGGACAAAAGAAACCTAATTACTTCGCTCATGGACATTGAGATGAGGAGGGAATTCAGGGCTGTATTCTCTGGAGGCTTATTTCTTGATAATTATTTTCCCCAAAGCACCATCACCCTTCATCATCATCACCATCACCCTTCATCAGAGGACAACTTCTAATTTGTTATTTTCGTACTTATAAATACAAGTATGTAATGTCACATTGAAAATACACTTGCTTACTTACATGGTATACTTGCTATTTGATAATAGAGTTTTTTTTTTAAATGACTCTATACTCCGAACGTTTGGATTTTAAATTAAATGATTACTATGAGGTTAGAGTAGATATTTTCATCTTGAATTTGAGGGTATTTGTGTACATATTGGTCACCATTTAGAAATGACAACACTTTGTATACAGTCCCCCTATTTCAGGGCACACAAAGTATTCGAGTGTTCCCTCACCTCATTTGTGCAGGAATAAGAGAGCTGTCAGAATGTCTAGTATTGATTCAGAATGTCTAGTATTGATTCTAGACTTTCATTTGCCTTTGACGTCTGCTATTACTGTCTGTCAACATGAGGACACAAGGACACTCCTACCACAGACAGCTTAGAGTCATTTCCCAAAACACACACATGGGACTATACATTCATGTTGATTTGGTACAGTGGAAGACAGCAGAACAGATGCAGTAAAACAGTTTTGACAAAAAATAGCCACTGCCCCCTCCTCTCCCTTCTCTGACCTTAACATGGAATAGTCATGTTAAGGCACATTGTCAGACACATTGTCAGGCACATTGTCAGAAAAACATGTACCCATGTTTCAGTGATCCCAAAGATGTCTGGCTTTGCCTGTTGAGTTTGTGTTGATGAAATCCATTTAATTTATTAGGCTTCTGGCATTTAAATGTAATAGTCCAAGCCCGTTCCTCATTTTCAAACCGCCTGGTGTTTCTAGGGTGGGTACGTCCCCTGAGGCAGAGGTCAGTTTGCTAGCCTGTCCTGAAACAGGTTTTATTGGCGGCGTATGAGGGAAACTGATTGGGGTTACCTTAACAGGGCTAGGACTAGGACGAGCTCCCCACCGCTGTCAGGACTCCAGAGTCACCCCCCATCTCTTCAGGCTACACCTTAACTGTCTCTCCTGAAACCTCCCAATCTCTCTCTCTATATATATACATACATATATAAAAAAACCTTCTTCTAGCATTATGACTGCCAATGGCCCCTGGCCCGAGCAGAGATTACTTTTCTTGCGATGACTGATGGATAGATGATTCACTTGCTTAAGTACGGTAAATCACTTTGGATAGAGGCGTCTGCTAAGTGCCAAAAATGTAAATGTGATGACTAGGGTCCCCTCGCCACATTAACACTTCCTCCATATCGTCAGATAGGATCTCTGCTCCTCTTCTGTTTGGGATTACTGTGTCACGTTAAAAAAAACAAAAAAACACTGGTCTCTCCCAAAACAGGTCCAAATCGTCTACAAATGGAGTATCCTCTGTGTTACCGGCGTAGCCGTAGCCTGCCCAACCTCATGTCAACCTCAACCTGCTCAAAAAGGTGCACACATGCACTACTCCCACTCCATTCCTCTCCTTTCAATCCTCCTTTTACATATTTGAGGGAAAACATTCACACATCCATGTGTCTAGGAATGGTTTGGCTGGTTGGGGAAAATATGGGCTGCACTACAATCGAAGGACAACTTTGAGGAAGGACAGAGTCTGAAGCCTTTATATACCCTGAATATGACCTACATAAAAGCTTCTCAAATCATTTATAAGCAGTCACACTACATAATATAACAGGTTCTATACCAGTTGGTGCTTTGCTAACAGGGCATAAACCCTTTAGCCACCCTATGAAGCTTGACATTTGCTCATGGGTGATTTATGAAGAATCAACCTAGGCCTTAGAAAGGCTTATTGGGGGCTTCATTAAGGCTTCATAGTCAGAATAATGCATTGGGGATGTGGTACTGAATATAATATAAGTATTCTACTGAAGTATTCTAGGTCTGAATGAGAGTA
>NC_137689.1:11511796-11541796 GCF_963989245.1 Nansenia antarctica
CCCGGCCAGATCATCCTGGAAAACATGTTTGCCGAGAGATTCCCAGCATCCGTTGCTATAGAAACCATTCTTTCCCCTGATCGGCCATTTCCACAAGATTAAAGGGGCAAAATAGTATTGAATATGCTAGTTTGGTGTGTGTGTGTGTGTGTGAGAGAGAGGGAGAGAGAGTGTATATGTGTGTGTGTGTGTGTGTGTGTGTGTGTGTGTGTGCATGTAAGTGTGTATAGTATGTGTGTTTGAGGGATCAAGGCACTAGAGAGAGGAATGGAGTGGTACACACATCGAGGCCCAGCTAAGCCCCCGCGACAGGGGCTCTCGGCACCCACACAATGGCGGAAGATTCAGACATTGATTTGGCAGTGGAGACGTGTGTGTCTGTGGAGGGGGAGATTAGTGGTGTACCCTGAGGGCTCCATCTCCATCCACTTCTCCTCCTTATCACCAATAGCACACTCTCAGGGGAACAGAAAGAATAAAACACACACACACACACACACGCACGCACATGCGCACACGCATGTACGTCCGCAGCAGGTGTCGCTGCGATCATCAAGACGTTGTTTATGAAGATCGTTAACAATGAGGGAAGAGGTGAATGGAAATGGAAGGCAGATCTGTGAGTGATGGATTATGGGTAGGGTTGCTGAAGGGGGGATGTGATCGCGAGGGTGTGACATTAAAGGATTACTCGCTTTTCCTCCTTTTTTTATCTTTCTTTCTCTTCCACTCCCTTCTGTTCTTCTCCCTCCCTCCCTCTCCGTTTCACACTATACACCTCACTTTCACACCACACTTTCTCTATTTCAGTCTGCCCCTTCCTCTTTCTCTCTCTCTCACACACTTAGTAACTTTCACACGATCTCTCACTCTCTTTCCTTTATTTATCTCTCTCTCCCCCGCCCCCCCCTCCCTTTTTCTCACTCATAATTGGACGTGTCACAGCAGTTCAAACTGGGATGCTCTCCAGGTTACTGGTGAGGAGCTGGCATTGGGAGCCAATCAGGTCCATTGTACGGGGATCGTGAGAGACACAGACCATTAGCACTGGTGGAACACAGAGGTACAGTGCTACACACACACACACACACACACACACACACACACACACACACACACACACACACACACACACACACACACACGGGGGAGAGAGAGAGAGAGATAGACAGGGACAATCAGAGACACATGGAGTCAGAGATACATGCTGTACGGTCAGATACAGATACACACAGATAGAGGAACAGAGACTAAGGGAGGCTGAGACACAGACAGACAGACAGACAGACAGACAGACAGAGACTTGAACAGCTGGAGGTCTAATCCTACAGCCTGTTCGGGCTCCTCTGTATTGGTGACAAGCCCAATTTACTGGTCTGAGTGCAGAAAGCCAGAAAGAGGAGAGGAGAACCAGGAGCTGAACAAAGCTCTGATCAATAATAATACTCTCTCTCCGCTTGGTTAGCTCTGCACACTTCCTCACATACAAAACTTTCAATTCACCTCTTCCTCACACAGCTCCACACCCAGGTCAGCCTCGGAGAGAGCACAGTGTGTGTGTGTGTGTGCGTGTGTGCATGAAAGAGAAAGTGCGTCTCTGGCAGACAGTGCATATGTATGATGTGTGCTTTGCTGACGTCAGTCTGGCCTTGTGCAACTAAGCGAGTGGTTATGTGAAGGTGTGTGTGTGTGGGTATGTGTGTGTGTGTGTGAAGGTGTGTGTGTGTCTTGTCTGGCCTTGTGCAACTAAGCGAGTGGTTATGTGAAGGTGTGTGTGTGTGTATGTGTGTGTGTGTGCACACACACTTGCCAAATTAAACAGAGCCTGCTGAAGTTCAGCATCAATCTGTAGCTGTTTGTTCTTCATCCCTCCATGTCTTCTCCCTTTCAACGAGCAAGGCAAACTCCCCGCTAACCCGCGCTGCTCGTCTATGCAGTACCACGGGTACCAATCATTTGCAATCCTTTGTTTGTCAAATGGGACCATTTGCATTGTCTCATTTTCTTCTGTATTTTCTCTTCCCAAACAGATCGTCTTTCTTCATCCTCTCTCTTTCAACCTCTCTGTCTCTGTCTCTCTCTCTCTACCTCTGGTCTGTGTGGGAGAAGCTCTTTCTGTGTGTCTGTGTCTCTGTCTGTCTGTCTTGTATCTCTATCCGTTGCTATCTATGTGTCTCTGTCTGTACTGTATGTCTCTGATCTGTGTGGTAGGTGCTCTCTCTTTCTCTGTCTGTGTATCGGCACCTGTATCTCTATCTCTATCTCTCTCTCTCTCTCTCTCTCTCTCTCTCTCTCTCTCTCTCTCTGTGTGTCTGTCTGTCTGTCTCTCCCTGGTCTGTGTGGCAGCTGCTCTCTCTTTCTCTGTCTGTGTATCTGTATCTCTCTCTGTCTCTCTCTCCCTCTCTCTCCGTCTCTCCGTCCCTCTGTCTGTCTGTCTGTCTGTCTGTCCGTCTCTCTCTGGTCTGTGTGGCAGCTGCTCTCTCGTTCTCACACCCACAATTGCTCTCATTGCAGTTAATAATGAGGCTCTTTGCTGCCATGGTCCTGGTTCAGGGTGATCAATCTCATCTGCTTAGCAGACCCCAAGATACCGCATCTATGTATGTCACATCTATGGCATACAGATTCACACCCAACAGAAGGCTACAGCCCACAACAGCTCCCTCTATGTAAAAACACGACATCTACATAACTCAGACCTACAGCACGGATTCACCTTTAAACCTCGGAGACATGCTCTAGAAACCCTACATCTACATAACTCACGCCTTTAGCATAGCATAGCATTCACAGAGACACATTCTAGAAACATTACATCTATGTAACCTACCGAGTGTATAAATTGACCAACAGCTTCCTAGATTTGGAAAACTCCAGTTTCTAGTACGTCGCACCTCACACACCTACAGCATATCTAGCTTTATTTAAATAAATGTGCAATAACACTATTGTGCAATATGACAACCCTAGTCGTCTATCTGCACAGTATAGTATAGTGGATAGTGTACATAGCCTTTATTTATGTAAACCAGCTCCTTCCCTTCTTGTGTTCTTTTTAAAAGTTTTTTTTTTTTTTTTCTTTCCTAACACCAGGGGACCCACCCCTCCTAAATTTCGTTGTTTGGTACCTGTACTGTAGCAATGACAATAAAGACCATTCATTCATTCATTCATTCATAAACTCCACAACAGGGGGGCGCTTAGGTGGCGTAGTGGATTAAGCGCTGACCATGTACCGCAGGGCTCCCGGTTCGATTCCAGCCGTGGACATATCCTGCATGCCATCCCTTCTCTCTCTCTCACCCATCCTTCCTGTCATAATCTCTACTATATCTAGTAGTTATAAAAAAACAACATTAAAAAAACAACAAAAAACTCCACAACAGGCCATAGACAGCTGAATTCACCAACAACTCTTTAGCTCAAAACACAGCCGAGACAGACATTATGGGAAATTCACCTTTGAGCTCAATATTCATGAAATTATGTGTAAATACTAGTGTATGGTTTCGTACTGGGGGAGTTGGGCTGGAGCATCCTATGGCTGCGCTTTGAAATAGCCAGAGGGGTGAGGAGAGTAGAGGTGAGAGGTGCAGATGCAGTAGAGTGGGCGCTGGTTCTCTCAGGAGCAGTGCACATACATACATACACTACACTGCACAGAAATTAAATGGACTCCCACACACAGTCAATTATGTACAGTATACACACACACACACACACACACACACACACAAACAGACAAGGCACAAGCATATAGCGACATACACTGAAGCATACAAGAGTGTGTGCGCACGCATGCACGCACGCACGCACACACACAATAGGAGACAGCATTACTATTCTGTTAGCTGAGATGGAGAAGGAGACCACCTGGGTTATGAAGATCGATATGCAAGCGAGGCAGGCGGGGGACTGAACAAAAAATATTAATCCGAGACGGCACCATAGCAACGAACCATCATTTCCCATTTCCCATTCCAATGACAGCTGAGCTGGTTGGTTGTTAGGAAGTCCGTACGTCACAAACAGCAGAATGTAAAGATAACTGGAGACACCTGTCATCTACGGAGGCAGGTGTCACTGTTATGAATACTAGCAAAAATGGATCTGCGCAGTCGCTAAACAAATGGTAAAATATGTTAGGTTTACTGCTGCAGGCACGGTAAATTCTAGTATTTACCATTAGGCTAATAGTGTCTCCAGTTTTGATTACATTCTGCAGTTTGTGACATACAGACTTTCCTAGCGTATAACGCTGTAAACTAAAACATCCAAATGGTTCAGCAAAGGATAGCTAGCGGTACACCCACCATGGAGTGTTGATTTTAATGAGTATGTCTGTTCGACTCATTCTGTTTATGTTTAGTTTTAGCACTAACACTGCCCCCCCTAACCTTACACCCAGACACCGGGTCTGTTTTACAGTGATGCTACTGCTAATCTGCAGCTAACCCAAGACCAACAAGCTTCCACAGCAGCAGCGCACCGCGGCTAACCCACCATGGCAAATGCCCTCTTCCTGTCCGCCCCCCCCCACCGCGCACACAGACACTCTCCCACACACAGGGTCATCTTCCTGGCTCAAGCTGTGAGCTGTACATGTGTTGATACCAGATGTCTCTTACTCCCTTATGTACACAAGCATCTAGAAACCTAAATGGCGGTCGTGATGCGGCTGTGTGTCCAGTATTACCAGTGACCTTTACCTATAGTAGGGCATCAGCTGGGTATTATCAGTGGTTATCACATGTATGTGTATGTGTATCAGGGTTTCCGTTAGAAAAAATTGCCGCCGGACATCGTGTCCGGGAAGATTTCGATTTACCGGACAAACGTGATATATTCCGGTCATCATATTAAAATATAATATTTTTTTTTTTTTCAAAATCATATATATTTTTTTCAAATCTAATATAGCTGTTTGTCGCGGTGATTACTGTTGTGTAGCGGCCTATATATGCCATTTAATGTCTATTTCTCATCCGATACGATTAGATGCGAGCTATATAATATATAATAATATAACATGATTCGCATGCGCGCTATGCCATTATGTCCAGCGCTGAACAGGCGCCTCACTGGGAACTGAACAGACAGCATCGATCAATGAACGGACTCCACATTACGTTAACTGAAGTTTGTTAAATTGTTTGGGATTAATGTGAGTTTTCTATTTTCTCTTTCCAGTTTTACCTTTTTTTTATCAATAAAACAACGTCATTTCTATAACCAGGTCTCGCTGGTTGGGAAGGCATTTCGTTTAGCTGCCTGTCAAATCATACTTAATCGGACTCGGGAGTATGACAATGAGGAGAACATAACTGTTTATTGAGAAACAATAGGCAGGCTGGGATACGTATATAAAGAAATACCACAATGTCTAGATGTATAACATTTTATTGAACAGTGCAAGCATGTAGGCTTCTGGCGTGACATCGTACCCCTAACGTTCTTAGGGCTTGTTTGAAAAGCTTAGACTGAAAGTTAGTGCCCTGGTCAGATTGTATAACAAGAGGAAGACCGAATGTGGAAAAAAACGTTGTTAAAGCTTTCACCACTGAGCTGGCTGATATGTTACTCAACGGAACAGCTTCGGGAAAACGAGTAGCAGCGCACATAATAGTGAGCAAATACTGACTTCCACTTTTAGTCCTAGGCAAAGGTCCAACACAATCAATTATTACACGTTCAAATGGCTCCCCTATAGCAGGAATGGGATGCAATGGTGCGGGTGGAATGGATTGATTAGGCTTACCCGCCATCTGACAAGTATGGCAACAGCGGCAGTGCTTGGCAACATCCGCCTTCAGTCCGGGCCAAAAGAAATGTTTCAATATCAGCTGATAAGTTTTAGTTATACCTAAATGTCCTGACCACTGGCTCTCATGTGCTACAGATAACACCTGTTGTCTATAACCCACAGGCACAACCACTTGTTTTACAGTATTCCACTCACAACCATTTGCATTAGGAGGAGACCATTTACGCATTAATATCCCATCATGAAGGAAATAAACTACGTTGCCCCCTATTTCAGATTCCTCACTAGCTGCATGTAAAAAACATTTGTTTAATGACTGATCAGCTACTTGAGCGACACGCAATCGCTCGCCGGTTACAGGCAGAGATAGGCTGTCAGCGGATGGTATGGTAGGACTCGGGGAGGATGGTAACTCTACCACTTTCTCCCTGGGAGAAGCTGAAACAATCGGGTTCTCATCCCTTTCAGAAAAGGCTTGCATAATCACAGAGAGAAACATCGCTATCCTCCTCTCTGCCTCGACTCGATTGTGCACGAGTTATAGCGCACACCGGAAACCACCGCTGTTTCGCATAGGCAGCCTACACATTAGGAGTCATCATCATGCCGGTGTCAAATCATATCATAATAAAATAAATACATAGCCTATATATTCGTCTTTTTTAAAATAGAAGGAATCAGAATGTGAACTTTAGCGAATTGTATTCAAATTGTGCTTAGAGGGAATTATTTTCACCGGACATTTATGTCAGACGAGTTTTCAATTTGTCGGACTTCAACAAATTTTACCGGACAAAGACCGGTAATTACCGGTTAACGGAAACCCTGATGTGTATGTGTGTGTGTGTGTGTGTATGTGTGTGTCATTGGGGGGAGCTGTACTGTGCATAGACTAGAGATGTACTGACAGTGAAATGTCATAGTGGGGTCAGATCTGTTTATGCAGTTCACGAGAGAGAGAGAGGGAGGGAGGGAGGGAGAGGGAGAGAGAGAGAGGGGGAGAGAGGGGGAGAGAGAGGGAGAGAGAGAGAGAGAGATAGCTTAAAGCCTTAGTTGCGACACAGCAGCCCCGCAGTCAAGAGCGCTATCTCTGGACCACAGCTTACAGTAGTCTAGGCACGCTAAGCGGGTGTGACTGATCGGGTGAGACAGATCAGCATGGGTACCTAATGCTAGCGATGTAGCCTAATCCATACAGTATCCCTCCTGGCTCACCATACAGTCGGGGCCGTCCTACCTTCTGTAACCCCCCGTGGTCCCTGTCCAATCTATTCCATATCTTTCTTATGACTCCATTTTTTCACTGTCCATTCCTCTCTCACCCGGTTTGAAGTTTTTTTTTTTGTCTCTCCTGCGTTGCTGTCGACCAGCTCTCTCTCTCTCACTTCTCCACTGCCATTCCTGTCTGCTCTGTAACCGCTTACTTGTATGTTTCCCCCCCCACACTCCTCTTTTCCCTTATCATCCCATCATCTCTCTTCTCCTCCTCTCCTCATCCCTCTGTTCCAGTGTGTGAAGGGTAAGTGAAGAGCATGGAGCCCCAGTAGAGAGAGGGAGAGGGAGAGAGAGAGAGAGAGAGAGAGAGAGGGAGAGGGAGAGGGAGAGGGAGAGGGAGAGGGAGAGGGAGAGGGAGAGGGAGAGGGAGAGGGAGAGAGAGAGAGGGAGAGGGAGAGGGAGAGAGAGAGAGAGAGAGAGAGAGGGAGAGGGAGAGGGAGAGAGAGAGAGAGAGAGAGAGAGAGAGAGAGAGAGAGAGAGAGAGAGAGAGAGAGAGAGAGAGGGTATGCCTGCCATCGCTCATTTCTGGCAGTCTAGCTGTCTCTCCCCAGGCCCCCAACTGCAGAATAAATACACTTTAAATCACCCGGTACACTACTGGCGCTGTCCCACAACACACTTTATTACTGTTAAATGAGGGGTCTGGGGACCTTCACTACTACCCGTCCCAGGGCTGTCCCCCCGCTCTCCTTACAGTCCACCTGACCTGCCTGTGTACCTAGGCGCTTGTGCTTGCTCCGTGTCCTAGCTTGTCTCCTTTTTATGTATGTGATTTAGCCAACAGACTAGCCAACTATGTCTCGCTATCAGACTTGTCCTCGCCAGCTGGTCCTAAAGTAGGAGTTGGCTAAAGCACAGATTTGGAGGCTAGGCAAAGAGTACACTAGGTATCCATCCTATAGGCTGGATCCTATATCCACCCTCCGTCAAAGTATATCTAGCTCGAAACAACAGCCCTATCAGCGGCATTCTAGTCATTCTAGTAGTCCAGATGGGGTTGAATCCCAAATCTTCAGCATGAATCACGTCCACACAGAAAGAGAAGGGAGTGAAAAGAAAAACAGATGGTCATATTTTTTTGGGACTCCTGCACGTCGATTCAGCTACCAAAGTCGACTTCACTTACCAAAGTCAACTTCACCTACCAAAGTCAACTTGCACTTATCTACGTGATCTCCCTTTACCCCTCTCCCGTTTTTACCTTTTGAACATTTTCAAACCTTTCAAAACATTTCTAAACCCTGGGAGCAGTTTAGCTCGACACAAAGGCGGTAAACATTCAATCTCAGGGATGACTGCCATGTCTGACGGCATCGCAATATTGAATCGCAAGCACAGCAGAATATAGAAAAAGCTATTTGGTGAGAGACGACTTTTTCTGGTTCTCTTGATTGTAACTCCTTCTGGGCTCTCTGACGGATTGTGCTCTTGCCCCCGTAACATCCACCTGTCAGAGAGAGACTGAGAGGAGAGAGTCTCAGCCTCTTCTCTGAATAACTTCGTCTCATATTGCAACTTCATTACAACGAAACACAGTGAAAGTTTCAAAAAGTATACAATAGGACACACTTGGAAAGACACAAACAAAGCCCCCCCCCCCACACACACACACACAGACAGAGAAACAGGGAGAAGAGAACGTGAGCAATAGAGAGAGAGAGAGAGAGAGAGAGAGAGAGAGAGAGAGAGAGACAGAGAGAGAGATAGCCTGCAGTCATCGGAGCATACACTAAAGCATCTGTGTGTGTGTGTGTGTGAGAGAGAGAGAGAGAGAAAAAAGTATTAGACTGCGAAGCAAGTACAAAAGGCTTTTTAAAAAGCAAGGGATTATTCATGGCAGAATCCAAATATTTCAACTGCATATGCCCGAATCCATTACTCTTTTTACTACCTAAAAATAATTTCTCTCCGTGCGGTCGTTTTGCGATTTGTCTTGGAAATGGGTTTGTCACCTTGTGTACATTGCAGGGGGAGAGACATTACCTTGCTAGCCTACATCTGTCCAGTTTGGCCAATCAGACACCAAGTATCGTACATCATTCAAGCAGCTTTGAACTAATACAGGCTATAATCAGGTCCAAATCACTTCATCAAGAAAAAGGATGTGTACTGTAGATCTATATCTACTGACTGGGTTTAACATCTTATAAAGGACCACTCTTCAGTGTATCAATAATTGAATTCAACCTTGAGCTGGTTAGGCTAGTGAGAAGATTGTGCTATGCATTCACCATGGCCACTCCATAATGTAGGGACTACTGTACATTAGAGGAGCTCTTTATATTGGGGGGGCATATAAGGGACAGTTCATCTTAAGAGGAAGGAGACATCAAAGATTAACACCGTTCCCTTTGAGCCTCACACACACGAGCAGCCCGGCACCTTTGCAACATCCTTACACCCTCCTCTTCACTGAGTCCTTGTTACCTTTTCTCTGTGAAGTATATAGGTTCTTTTTCCATCAAATCTCTCTTTTTTCATTGCAGGACAAGACAAGATCTCTCCCTCTCTCTCTTTCTCTCCCTCTCTTCTTTTTCCACCTCTGATAAAGAACCTCGCACAAAGACCTCCAATCCCCCTGCAAACAAACCAAATAACCCTCTTTCCCCATCATGACTTTCTCTTAACAGGAAACGCTGTGTCAACATTATCAGGCAGGTGGGCAACGATAACCTCTGGTGAGATGGAGGTGATGGTTGACAGGGCTATTATCTGTGAAAACACAACAAGCCCAGGATTCAATTAAACCCCTGGGACTATTGGGTATCTCACCCACACTCGGCACGCACGCTCACACAGACACACTGACCAGTGGCACACCGCAGGCGAGACACTCAACCCTGCTACCGTAAGCACTGCGGAAAAGATAGAAACTCTGGATTCAAACCCTTTCTCAATGAAACAACTCATGTCTGTTAACCCAGACACCCATACAACTACATGACACAATGCCAGGGCCAAGCTGGCGACTTTACAAACAACACAGAATGTTTAGAACGTATATAGAATGTATACACTGTAAGGAACTCACCTGAGGCATTCTTCAGGTAGCCGTTGGAGTCTACAGAGGTGTACATGACGTATGGTCCGGGCTGGTTCACACCGAAAGGCTGCGAAGCAAAAAACAAACAAACACACACACACACACACACACACAGTATTGAAGCTCACACATAGTATTGAGAAAGAGAGAAAATACTGATTTTCAAACTTCCCCACTGAGAGATCTATCATCATCTATCATCATCTATTCTCAACATTAGACAGACACACAGACACAGACACAGACAGACACAGACACAGACAGACACACACACACACACACACACACAGACACAGACACAGACACACACACACACACACACACACACACACACACACACACACACACACACACACACAGAGACACAGACACAGACACACACGCACATGCTCCCTTCAATGATGCGCCTCAGAGCTTTTGGCTGTGTGAAGAGAGCGTGTGTAAAGCGTCCATGACCTTTTTGGAGCCAAGGGGGATCAAGGGGGAACTGGCCCCAGCAGCTCTGGGGAGATCTGCTCTGAGTCGTTGGGCTGAACTAAAGCACAGGCAGGTCTAAGCCTCCCAAGGCAAAAATCATTCTGTCGTTACTACTTGACCTCACATTCTAACCAAGGTTCTTGAATGGAAGAGCAGCAGACTGGACAATGTGAGATGTATTCGGACACTTTTTGAGGACAAGCAAACAAAAAAATGGGCTTTATTTTGTAAATGTTTTTGCTCGACAGCATTCACCACGTCAAAAGAAGAAATACGGCTATTTTTTTGAAAATGTTGTACTCTGGCTCAGCACAGCAGCTCGGGAGGCTAGGCTAGTTCCATCAGAACCCTTGCATTATGCAGACTCTCTCCTGCTGCTACAGCTAATCCCTCCAAATGCTAATGAACAGCACCAGTCCAAGACGGCATGTCGCAGATGAATATTTAAATGGATCAGGACAGGGAGAGTGCATGCAAATGTTCCCCCCAAGGTGAATTAGGCCAATGTGTACTGTACATTCTCTGTCTATCTAAGACTAGTGGGAAGTTGAAAATGATGTCCATTGAGTGATCAATTCCATCTCGTTAGTCTCAAAGTGAGCGCTGAGGAGATGTAGGGACTAAATAGAGAGATTATTATGTGATGATCTCATTTTCTGATGATAATTGAAGCAGTGGCGTTTTTATATAGAAGAACCTAATGGATGGATCTAATGGATGGGTTACCATAGATACGTTGATGGAAACAGGTATGTGAACCACCGAGCGGATTCTCTTATCACAGGAAGAGAGGTCTCTAGTCTAAGACAGACATAGCCTTTTCAGACTTGTCTGAGAAAGTCGTTTCCAAAAAGACAATCGCCGTCGTCCATTCTCAAGCTGTTGCACTCCAAGCCACGTAATTAGTAGGCCTCATAATTGGAAAATTATCTGTTAAATTGCTTTGAATATAATTCCCCTGCCCTAACAAAATTATAGCCTGTACTAAATTGATGTGTATTGTACCTCAGAAATACACAACCACCACCCCTCGTTTTCGTGTTATCTAGACAGAATAGATTATAAAAGTAAGATGGGGGAAAAAGACGGGAGGGGAGGGACAGGAACAACGAAAAGTATCGAGGGGAGGATTCGATCATCTGCAGTCAAGGTAGGCCTATTACGAGAGATCTCAAGATTGGGAGCAGTACCGCTATGCAAGTCTATGAAATCCATATGCAGTAACCTGTGTGCCCTTTACTGTCTCTCTGTTGAGCAGTCAGCGGAGAGTTATATTCTCCCAGCATGCCTTGCGGAGGGTTCTGCGGAGCGGGAAATGAGTGAGTGGCCATGTGGAGGGGCTGTGTTAGCTCTTCATTAAAGAAAGGATGACATCCTAATGAAGAGAGCTATCTCTCTGGTTGGACTTGGCTCCGTTTTTACCTGCTTAATGAAAAGCTAAGGCCTGTCAAGGGCACGCAGCAGTGTGGTGTGACCCCACTAAGTCACTAAGTTATAACTAAGTAATTTTTTCTGAGTGGGGCAGTCCCACTCATATTTTTTCTTTTTTTTAACGACAGATATAGTAGAGATTATGACAGGAAGGATGGGTGAGAGAGAGAGAGAAGGGATGACATGCGGGATATGTCCGCGGCTGGAATCGAACCGGGAACCCTGCGGTACATGGTCAGCGCTTAATCCACTACGCCACCTAAGCGCCCCAAGTCAGACCTTTTCACCTTCAAACAGGTGGTTTGCGCTAAAGAACGAACAAACTCAAGCTCAGATTTCTTTTCAATTATTCTCATTATGACTTAAAAATGATTATGTATTTTTTCTCAAGCAGCAACGGAGGATGAAAACCTAACAAACACAGATGGGAGAGGAGTGATAGAGGAGCTGACAAATGTTGGGGAAGACAGTCAAGGAGAAGAGAGAGAGAGAGAGAGACAGTGTGTGGGTGATAGATGTGAGACTTAAAAAGGAGGAGAGCAGAACAGCCCAAAGCAGCCTCAGACATCGACTCAATCAATCACTCTGGCCGGTGAATCAGCCAATGGGGGGGTGAATATCAATGGACAGACAACACAGCGCGGAGAGACAAACAACCAAAACAAACATTCTGACAGCACCAGCGCGCGGCCTGTCGTTCGCTATGAGAAGGAGTGACATGACACGACCGAGAAGAGAGAGGGAGAGGAGAGCTGGGGAGACTGGGCCTGCTAGAACAATCATTCCTCACTCCACACTCGAGTCTCTTGAGATGAATTCAAGAGTCTCACTATTCTAGAATGATGCATGTTACAAAACCAAACACAGGAGTCTTACCTTGACGTTGTCTGGACAGTCGTTAGAGCAGAGTCCACTGAGAACTGGGGGAGGAGATAAGGACACTGGTTAGTTGCAGTCTCTTTACCTGCCATAAAATAACCAAGACCACAGATAGGGCTTTCACACCGGCAAAGAACCGTGCCGGTTCGCGTTCGGGAACCTCCGAACGTTGGCGCTGTCTGGCGAACGAGCCCGCGTTCATACCAGTGTACCAGTGTATGAACCAGTGTATGAACGCGGGCTCGTGCCGGTGTGAAAGCCCTAAGAGAGTGGGTAATGTCAGTCACGACACAGCATTAAAATGACATGAATGAACAATAAACAATAGCATAGTTAATGGTGAAAATAAAACCTTGATAGACTATCTAGAGTTGGTCTTTATTGGTTTGCTGGTCTTCTATATAATATATATATATATTATATACAGACAATATTATCGTCTCTTGTTGCTTTTTTTATTAAGGGGAGAGCGAAACAAATGCAGTGTTAAGAAAACAAGGAGAAAAAGTTATCGGTAGTAATGATGAACACAGAAAATAACTGTTCACTAATAAGTTGGGTGGTGGTGTTGGTGCATGTGAATTTGTCGCAAGGACAAAATCCTGAATTCTTAATCAGGAATTACTATATTAGCATACTGATGGTCTGGCAATGGTAATTTGCCCATTGAAGTTGGAGCTGCTGAATAGGGTCTTAATTAGGCCCTGCTATCCTCCTATCCTGTGTGTGTGTGTGTGTGTGTGTGTGTGTGTGTGTGTGCATGTACACTTTCTGCAGAGATCCACAAATGACCTCATTCAAAGCCATCAGATGAAAGTTGTCTTACAAGAGGATGAGTCTTACATCGGGCCCTTTGACCTCCGATGCCTTTCATTGGGGCTTATGTCTCATCGGTCGATATGATCGAATAGTTATACTGTATGTGCTGGTGCTTTAATCTTGTACTCTTGTAATCAGGTCAGGGTTAGAGGAGAATGCCGATATCTATGATCAGAGAGAGTCAGAGTGACCTGGGATCTTGTGGAACATCTGTTGACTGTGAGTAGAGGACGGAGTAGATCAATAGATCATAGGCATTGAGCCTTTAGCAGCAGAAGTATATTCATTATAAAAAGTATGGCTGACAATAGGTGTGTGCAGACGACAGAGGACAAAACAACACGTTCTTGTTACAGATTTCGAGCATTTTACTGAAATGGGATTCAGTAAAATAATGACTCCACTGGCCAGTTAATAAATGGACGACCTGCAGCGGTTAGTTTACTTCACGACTGTTTCGTTCACAATTTGTGAACATTACAAGCATTTGCCACTGACCGACAGTAGCCTATGCTAAGGTTGAAATGAACCAACCTATACCAGGGCTTCACTCTCCTAAATTCAGTAACCGTAGTTTCAACTTCAGAAACACAACATCCAGACTTTCCCCCAAAACAGCTGTATTCTCCAAAAACACAGACACTTTCGTTCTATTACTTCTCAGCTTGGCTAGTTTCCAGAACACCTAGCCAATTCCGACCCACGCTGACCCATGACCTAAAGGTCAGATTGGAAAACCCTTAGCTTTCCCCAGGTGAGAACAAAAAACATGGTCCGGTTCAAACAATACTGCCCAACACTTTCTACCACTTAAGCTGTGCTTGGTTTAGATTCACTGACTGAAGGAAATGGATAGGATATCTTCAAAGGAGCAAAACACCAAGCAACACAGGGGCTCCAGTGGACTCTCTGTCCGACATGGGTTTGAATAGCGTAATGTTTTCGTGACTGTTTGAAGGCTGACTCAATTCTGTATGCAGGCAGACTCAGTGAAACGGTGAAAGTATAAAAAGAGAACACACACCGTTTGATCCCAGGTCTTGTCTCTGCGCTCTCTAACTGTATCTCTGTACAACAGCGTTTCAGGCTTGTTCAAAGGGGCCATGGGGGGCGTTTAAGCGATGCTTTGTAGTAGTTAGTAGAATGAGTAAATCCAATCAATGAGGATGACATAGAGACTCCATACAAACTCCCTGGCGGTGGGCGATGATGCGTGTGCGATGCTGAGAGAGAGTCAGAGACAGGGTAGCGCTTGCGAGTCGAGAGCATGTCACTGTCCTTCACGACTCACTTGGCATGCCAGCGCTTCAGGAAGGGGATGTATCTGTGTGTGCTTGGCTAGACATCGCTCCCCCTCTGTCTCTCAGAGACTAACCCCTGTCTGGAGTTTTCTAAGAACCCAGACTCTTTTGTACAGTCAATGGCATTTTTTGGGCTTTTCTTCTGTCGCTCATTATTTCCTTATCAGATACGACAGGTGCCTAGTAGGGGCAGTACATGCAATGTTACAAAGACCACTAGCACAAGAGGTATTCAGGGCTAAAGTCTGACTGACACGCAAACAGGTGCACGCACGCATACACACACACACACACAGGAGGAAGGGGTATTAACAGTGTGAGGCGAGCAGTGCAGAACACATCGCACCAACGAGTCAACGATCCTCTGCTCCATGCTCTCCTAAAAACACACACACACACGCACGCACGCACGCACGCACGCACGCACACACACACACACAGACACGTACATCTCGTGGAGCCATTCGAGAGAGCCATTTGTCACAGTGAGCTGAGACAAGGGCGATGTCATCACTGATGGCAGATCCCCAGCAGGACTAACCCACTGAGGTGGAAGATGAAATGGACTGCCAGTATACTACATGTGTGTATGTCTTTGCTTGTCTATTAGTGCGTGTGTGTGTGTGGGATTTGGTGTGTCTATTGGTGTGTGTGTGCCTGTCAGTGTGTCAGTGTCAGTGTGTGTGTGTGCCTATGTGTGCGTGTGTGCGTGTTGCCTGCTCTAATAATGTGCCAGTCTGGAGTAGCAAGTGTGAGGAGAAAAGAGCTCCACAGTAGCAGGCAGTTTAAGAGGAATACAGATATTAACATTAAAAACCTGTGAATCCCAATGACATACTTAAAACATGGGATTTTCTGTTTCTTGTGGATTCATCTGATAGATACTGTGCTTTATAATACCAGCAGCTTCATATAGCCTACAGTAGAGATAAGAGATTCCATACGGACTCATCTACTGCACATACATACGACATCTTCACACATCAATGATAAAGCTTAATGTGACACGACCAGCCAGTGAATGTACTTGAAAGCTTTGGGTTTGTTCCTTTAATTTCTATATGTAAATAACTATTCAAGTATTGTTTGAAAACTATTATTTACTACCATTGCTTATGTTATATTTTGTCTGTTTTATTCAAAGTGACTTACACAAGGTCCATACAGACAAATCAAATTCCAGGACTTAACACTAATTGTAATTTTAATCTAGTAGAAATAAATATTGACAGGGTCTGGTGAAAAAGTTATCAAGTAGGGCATGGTCATTTATTTATTTATTTTCCAGATTATGAAAGTGCAGATTGTAAGATTTCAAATGATGTGTCATACATTGAAAATAGTTGACGAAGACATGCTTATTTGAATGTTGGTGCACCTCAAACCAAATGCCAGAGAAACTCGCTCTGAATCAAAATGCACGCAAAACAGCTGCTATTAGCTAGCAGCTAAGAAGGAATCGCTATGAACATCTAACTGCATGTTCAGCACATCACAACATGCTGATAGAACATCAACATGCTAAAAACACATAACTACACATAATTAGATGATCACACAGTCCTTGCTTTTGAAAAAGTTTGTTTACAAGAAAAACTAAACATTTTTTTTTTTGCACGACTTGAGAATTGCAGACATAATGCATTACAATCTGTGTCCAAAAAGAATAAGAATAATTATAAATCTGCAATAATAATCGGTAAGGACCAAATTGAGAAAAGATCAGATTTTCATTACTGATCGTCACATTCAAGTACTTTAGTGTGAACCCTGCTTACAGTACACTGAGGCATACTTGTATTTGCATCATGGTACATGGGACCAGCAGGAATAAAACACACTCACTAAAGTGAGCCACATAGTACTGGGTTACCGGTATATGACTAACGGCCAAGCTCCACCATGGCCATCGAGCGTTGCGTCTAATGTGCGTTGCGTCCGAAATTGGGATCAAATGCATTGTAATCAATTAGAGGTGCTCCACCTGCTGCGTTGCGTTGCGTCAGCGTTGCGTCCGATGGCTGCGTCCAAAGTAGACATTCAAAAAAGTTTGATTTTTGACGGTGGACGCAGACGTCACAATGAGACCAATTGTATATTTGCCCCACGTGGGGCGTGAGATGTATATTTACAATTGTAGTTGTTGGTTATAATTGTAGCCTATTGGTTGTTTTCTGGTGTTGTTTTATTGTTTTGCTCTGTTTGTAGTGCACTTGATATTATGATATATATATTATAAATTGTTTATCAGCTGTTAAATCACCACAGCGGTTAATAGAGATAATACCAGATTGAAAATGCTTGTAGCCAACTACTCAGCTATTGCGAATTGCTATTCACGCGAGTCAGCTGTCAATCACCACAGGTGCTTGAAAGCTTGTTGCAGGAATGGACGACGAACGGCTGATCCTTGAGGTCGAAAAATATTATTTTTTATATGCGACTAGTTGTTGCTGTTGATATGTAACTAGATTTATGGTTAAGGATAGGGTTAGATTTAAGGTTAGGGCAAGGTTTAGGATTAGTGGTTAGTTAGTTGAAATGTTGTTGACAGTTAGTTGAACATCTACTGAACTAGCAACTATCTATTTGGGAATATGTAGATAAAATATGACCCTGATTGGAAAATGTTCTGTATGATGTTGTTATTGTTGTGGACATATTGCAGTCAAGGGTGAAATTACTCCCGTATACAAAAAAATGCCAGTGGAGCTAGAGTAGAACGTTGACGTTGACGCAACGTTGACGCAACGCAGCAGGTGGAGCTTGGACAACGGGAAGTTGACGCACCGCAGCAGGTGGAGCTTGGCCGTAAATCGGCATCTTAATGGTGAATGGTGATCCAGGTACTTTGTTATGAATGTCATGTCACACTGCTACAGTATCATAGTGATACATTTTAGGAGGTGCCTTGTAGCTACTTTGCAGTGCATCATCTTAATGGGAGTGGTTAGACAAATAGGAGGGACTAAAGTAACAAGTGTAACAAGTCTGCCTAGATGTCTGTATGTGTTTGATCTGCTGGTCATACTCTGCCCCTCTGTTCCACTCTGACATAGCGCAACTATACCTTTGTTTGAGGGTCATATGACACACCAGCTCTCAGCTGTCAGTCATCCACGGGCCACAGAAGTGAAATAAAATATTCCATCTGTACTCCCTGAGATGTGGTTTTATATGGGCGCGGTGGAGCAAAGGACTCTCTCACAAGATGAGAATGAAGAATGATAGAGGACGTGTAATAGGTAAAAAAAAAGTTTCTGACACAATGGGAAAACACTGGAAGTACTTTCAAAGTTGTGTCAAATCGATGTCTATTGTATAACTGGAGAAAGGGAATAAAATAAATTAAAAGTTTCCACAGTATAACCTTGATTTAATCATTTCTTTCTTATCTGCCTTTACAAATCCATGTGTCTTTACACAAACGTCTTGCACGAGAGCTACATCAGAAATGATGCGTTTGTGTTCTGTCAGCATATATTGCTCTGTGTAAGTAATGGGACAGCGAAGCATTTCTTAATTTTTTCTGAAAGTTTGGTTTTGAAATCAAATAATTACTATGACGTTAACATATATATTCTCAACTTTTATTTGAAGGTATTAATGTACATATTGGTTTATTCATTTTGAATTGGAAACACTTTTCATACATATTTTAAAGCACCAAAAGTAATGGGACAGATTAATATAATGTACAAATGAAGCACTAATGTTTAGTATTTGGTCGACAATCCTTTGCATACAATAGTCAACTTTTTGGTCCTAAAAAACTCCCTAGTTGCTATGGCAGTATGCATTGGGTCATTGTCTTACTGATGAAGAGCCATTCAATGCATTTGGAGGCATTTGTATTCTAGTGGCAGCTATACATGCCCGAATCATAACACAGGGGTGCAAACTGGTGATGGCCCAAAAAGGTGACACATTTTTTTTTTGCGGCTAACCTTAGGGGGGGGATAGCGCTAGCACTAATGGTGTTAAATAGATACCGCTAGCACTAACGGTGGTCTAACAATGACGCAAGTGTAAGTAGCGGAAGCCCTGACCTTAACACCTGCAGAATGACTTAGAAAACAGTTTACTGTGACTGTGTTCTCTATGCTGTTTGGAATTGTACCTAGCTGCCTGAAGCTAAAAGTTATTTCAACAGCAGCGGAGTTTAGCAGACAGGGAGATTAGTTAGCTCGCGCATCATGTGACTTGGATGAGACTTAGACCCCCCCTAAAAAAGAGATTTTGAGATAAAAACGGCTAATTTAGCAGAAAGGTGACAAGTTTGCAACCCTGATAACACCCCCTCCATGCTGTTTCACATGAAATGGTATGCTGTAAATCAGAAGAAAGAAAACGGATCCTTTTTTCTCCAAACCTTCCTCTTGTAATCACTCTGTTACATGATACAATTCATGTTGACAAGATCTTTTTCTTTTTCCTCTGCAGGCTTTTTAGATACTTTTCAGCGAACTGTAACCTGACTGTAACCTGTAACCGCATCTTGCAGTGAACCCTCTGCAGGTCAGCTGGTGATGTATTCTGCAGATGGTAGTCTCTCTCTCTGTTCCTGACCTGTGATAATATCCTGGAACATTCTTCAGTCATACACTGTCGATGTCTTCATTGGCTTACCAGCCTGTTTGCGATAACCGAGGTCACCAGTGCTTTTTATTGATGTTCCAAACTATTGATTTTTAGCAAGCATATGGTTTGGGCTATTTTTCAGATTTTTTTCAGTTTTTGTGTGTTTAAAAAAAAAAAAAGATTTCTCAGCCTAAGAACGGCTTTCTTGTCTTACATTGACATCTCTTTGGTCCTCATGTTGACAGACACCAGCAGACTCCAAAGGCAAACGCAAAGCCTAGATTCAATATGAGACATTGAAAGCACTTTCATGCCTGCACAAATGATGTGACGGACCACACCTGACTAGCCAGGAACACCTGACAAGCCAACTGTCCCTTTACTTTTCGTGCCCTGAAATAGGGGGACTAGGTATACAAAGTGTTGTAATTTCTAAACGGTGAAACCAAAAAATACCATCAAATAACGGCTGCTCATCTATACTTGAACCTCATAGTAATTGTTTGAATCAAAATCCAAATTTCGTATATAGCCAAAGGAAATACAGACAAGTTCTTTTTACTGCTACACCAAAGGCATAGAACTTTATTTGTGTACATTTTAGAGATACTGACCTTGATTTGTTTAATACAGACTGATGTCTGTCAAAAATAGACTAAGCCTGCGTTCGTAAATTCGCTCTGAGAGCGCCGGAGCGCACACTGGGTTCAATGTCATAAAGAAACCAAGTAATTTGATTGGACAAAAAGAAATTCCATGAGTGCTGATCAGATTTCCAGAGCGAATTTTACGAATTCAGCCTAAAAGCGTAAAAATGCCGCGAGATATGAGGGAGACGTCTCACCGATCGGCCCTCTTTTACAGGCTTGTGAAGAGGTGGTTTGCAAAATGGGTGTACATTGTAGTAGGTTTTATAGGGTGGGCTGAGGCGGGGGCCAGTAATGCCAAGTGCTTCTGGCCTGTTCCTGGAGTGATTGAACAGGGTTTCAGCTAATAGGGTACGCAGGGCTGCATATCCCATGGTGAGACGTTGAACCGGAGTAGGAGTGTATCAGTTCAGTCTCATTCCATCAAGAAACACTCAGCTTAATGCAGCAGCCCTGTAATTCTGAGTAGATTTGTGAATTGACACACATTCATGTCTCAACATTAACAAACAAAAAGACAAACATATCCTCCAGCAGACTTATATTGAGAAAGAAGGCGAGGTAAACATTGTTTGGCTGAATATCTCCTCTATATTTCCTGTGTTGAATTGAAATATGAAAGAGTGGAATCTTCTCAGAGTTACTTCCTGAGTGACAGATTGGTCGGCATGGGAAGAGGAAAGAAGAGAGGATGTGTGCTGAAGTGAACAAAGCCTGCAGATGTTCCTCAATGCAGCTAATCTGCATCCTAATAAGAGAGAGCGCAGCTCACATAGTTCTGTCTGTCACTCACTCACTCACTCATTCTCATACACACACGCACACACACACGCACACGCAAGCACACGTGCACACACACACACACACACACACACACACACACACACACACACACACTCGCACACAGTCACACTTTTTTCAGGAGCATTTTTTGCCCTCCTGAACTCATTTTCGGGGGGGGGGGGGGTTTCCAGGACACAAAAAAAGTCAAATAGTCAAATAATGAAATGATTACTTGACAGAATATAGAAAAAATTAAATCCTAGGCTACAACAAATTCAAACCAGTTAGAGATCACCACTTTGCAAAAAGGAGTGGGGGGGGGGGGGCTTGAAATGGCATAACCTTGGAAGGGCAAGCTTTGACTAGCCACCGGTCTGGTGCGCTCACTCCACCACACGTCACAGCCACTGGACATCACAGGACCCGCAGGGGAGGACATAAGTCCCATCGCTGCAGACGGAGCCCTTTCTCACATTTTCCTTCCCGATCCAATCTACTAGTAATAGTATGGCTAGCTGAGATAAGGCAGGCTCCTTCCTCCCTCCCTCCCTCATCTATGGTTATCATCTCCCCATCTGTCCCTGTGCGACGCCAGGCTCCCTGATCAATCTTCACTTTATTAACTGTCCTAATTGAACGGCCAGTTTGAGTTAACTCCACTGTAAATGACACAGCAATTAGAAAGCAGTTTCGGAGCCAAATAAAAGGAGGATCCATGGTGCAGTGGTAGAAAACTAAGGCCCTAAGGCCCACCCCTACGGCTCAGTTTTCGAGTCTGGTGTTCCAAAATCTCTGTTTCAAGGGATGTATAGCCCTACCCCTTGGCCTTACCCCTACATGAAAACAAGAATTGGGACACCCCTACCCTACACATCAACGTGCAAAACAGAGCCGTAGGGCTGAAAACCAAGCCGTAGGGGTGAAATGGGATTGGGCCTAAGCCTCTGTGAGCACCGTTCCAGCTGAGTGTGACCCCCCCCCATCCGGTATCGGTGAACGACGGTTGTTTGAAGATGAGCTTCAAAAGATCAATCTCTGGCTGCGCCTCTGTGCTGAACGCGGCAATTAACCGCGTCTGCGGCGCCGTACCAAAGGGCCACCTCTTATAATTTCATCCTGGAGTGATCCAGGCGCAAAGTCAATACCGTGGCAGAGGGCCGTTCGATAAGCGTTCTGGGGAATTGAAGCCGGCGGAAATCGGCCGCTTGTTCCCCCCCGGGGGGGACCGCCGACTCAGTAGCGCAAGGCGAGGCGTGCCAGGGGGAAACACCGTAGCCACACATTCAAGTTGTGTTGGTCAGACCACGGTCGAATACATAGTACTATGTCAAATACAAAATACAAACTGAACTGTGCTTGATTGGATTTGCCTGGTAGAACGCGACCAATGGAATAGTTCCAAAAGTGCAAAAACCATAGCTCCAACCATAACCCTAGCTCCAAACCTAACATCAAGCAGACCTCAAATGCCTTCAAGTGTTCGGCATTTGTATTTGATCCAGGTCTGATGCTGATAGTATAGCGCCCCTCAGATATCATACATACATACTACTGTATTTGGACCAGATCTGGTCTCTCAGTATTTATACTGTAACACTACATGAACACAGCTAAGGAATTCCCAATGGGGAAATTAGATTTAGCCACTAGCAGCAGACAGATGGGTTAGGAAGTGTTTATGAAGCCATCTCTTCATTCATGCTCCATGTGCACCTGTCCTCTCCATGTTAAAACAACTTGTTGTCTGTCAATCTAAATATACAATTCCTTGTCCATCCCTTCTCCCGCTCTAACCTCCTGTCACTTACCTTCAATGCATCAACAACCCACTCAGTGTGTGTGTGTGTGTGTGTGTGTGTGTGTGTGTGTGAGCCACTTGATCCTATTGAAAACCTCCGCCATTACTTTATTCACAGCTTTTCTGCTGGTGTGTGTGTGTGTGTAAGTCTAGAGGGGATGCGCTGCATCGAGTGGTGGTTGGAATTCAAACGGTCACAGCTGAACTGAGGGGAGAGGCAGAGCGAGTGTGTTCCGTGCTACGGTGTGTTTCCTGTGCGACACCTTGTAAGGGGAGGAGAAGCATGCTGCTCCGAGCGCTCGCACAGATGGGAGGAATATGTCGGAGTAATAGGGAGGACGGAGCTCGTCTCCCTGGATTCACAGGAGTGTGGCATCAGTGGCGCACGCGCAACAAACACAAACACACACGGGCACAGACACACACAGGCACAGACACACACACAGGCACAGACACACACAGGCACAGACACACACCTGAAATGTGTGCTGCGTGATATGATACAGGGAGAGAGAGCAGACAGATGTAGCTGGGGGAAGAGTCTTGAGATATACACAGTGAACGCCTTCCTCTCTGCCTGCTTGAAAAACATCAGCCAGTGCGCCGCATACTCATTATCCATCAGTGCTTTACAAGAAAGAATCGATCACTCACAACTCCACTGGGTTTGCCACGGGAGACGTGTGGTGTGTGTGTGTGTGTGTGTGTGTGTGTGTGTGAGAGACAGAGATAGAGAGAGAAAGACAGACAAAGAGAGAGAGAAAGAAAGAAAGAGAGAGAGAGGGAGAGAGAGAGAGAGAGAGTGTGTGTGTTCACTGACTAGAGGAAACAAAAGCAGACCACCGGTGGGGTTGTCAGAGATAAAAAAAAAAAGAGGGGGAATGAGAGAGAGAGAGTAGGAAGAGAAGGAACGTGCTGCTTCTCCTTTAATTATGACCCAGCAGGCAGGCAGGATTAAACGGCATTAGAGCAGCTTTTTAGTGGACACATTTCGCTTGGCAAATGTCAGCTTCTCCAAATGCCATCCGTCACTACTACCAAAGCCACTCTGACACTGTTTCTACTATAGGCTTGGGGGGGAGAGAGTAACACACACACACACACACACACACACACACACACACACACACACACACACACACACACCTCCCCCAATACACATGCACAAATTCAAACCACCCAAAAGGATTGTGGGAGATGTATGCCCCACAGTCATTCCAGTTTGTAATGTTTTATCCAGTTCTATTGATGCATGTTCTGTTGTGTAATGCGCTCTCATACGATGTAGCCTACAGTCACAGGATATGTATATATCCTGACATACTAGAGGACCTACACTGCCACTTGAGAGAGAGAGACAGAGAGAGAGAGAGAGAGAGAGAGAGAGAGAGAGAGAGAGAGAGAGCGAGAGAGAGAGAGAGAGAGAGAGAGAGAGGGAGAGAGAGAGACAGAGACAGAGACAGAGAGAGAGAGAGAGAGAGAGAGAGAGAGAGAGAGAGAGAGAGAGAGAGACAGATAAATAGTCTTCTCCGGTCGAATGCTGAGAGGAGTGCGATACTCATGAATCATCCATTGATGAAAATGGGAACCATGGATCATGATAGAAGATTAGTGCGTTTGTGACAACTGTATTCTGTGCAAAGGCCTTCTACAGGTGTTGTGGTATGTACCCACCCTGCAGGCACAAGTACAGTGTAACACACAGTGTAACACAGTGACACACACCTCAGAGCAGGCGCCAACAGGACAGGAGCATGGGTGCCACACGTAATCCAACCAAATAGAGAAAAAAAAAACGACGTTCTTCCACTCACCAATCACTTTCACGAAGTACGCGTCCGCTTCAAAGTTGTTCTTCAAAGCGTGGACGACCAGCTCCTCTTTCCCCTCCGCCTTGCTGAGCACGATCATATCTAATATCCCCTGCAAATGAGAAATGGTAATACATCTCTTGACAGGAAAAAGGGAAGAACAGGGAGGCGGACGCCTTTCTTTGACTGTCTCTTTTCTGGTGTCCCATTTCATCCCCGTTAATGGGCCGAGAGCTGATCCGCCATTACCGCGGTTATCTACTCTCCTCTCTCACGCGCTGGCAGGGAAATTACTGAGAAAACGGAATTACTGAGGGAAAATGAGCAAACTCAACAGATAGAGGACTGGAATGTAAGGTACATGGGGATGAATAAAGGAGCTACCTCCCTGATGCCATGATGAGACTGGGGCATATTTGCACTGAAGGGTACATCAGGAAGAAATCACACAGGACAAGACAGTCAGATTGATGATGTAGGTCTGACTACTGTAAGCACGCACGCGCGCACACACACACACACACACACGCACGCACGCACACGCACGCACACACATGTTAGATGGGACTGAGAGGGACTATGAGGCAGGCAGTGAAGGGGTTAAATCCGAGAGAGAGAGAGCTTGGAAGGATGGGATGGAGGGGAGGGGAGGAGGGAAGCAGGGAAGGAGAGCACTGACTAAACAAGACGTAAGCTGTCCCAGATGGTGGATCATTGGGCAGGAGGAAAAGCGACGTGTCTTGTTTAGAAGATTTAAAAGGTCGCAAAGGAACATTTGAGATGCTGACTAAACTCTGCTCCGATTCTACTGAGGACCCCTCTTATTGACGCTTCTAGACCACACACACACACACACACACACACACACACACACACACACACACACACACACACACACACACACAATGAGATGATAGGGGTCCTAGGGGGACAGTGACGTGGCGTTTTCTGTCAGGCCCTGTTGCTTCACCTTGGCAGCTGGGGGCGGGGATGGCGTCCTGCACTAGCCGTGCCCTGCGGTGACATGCAGTCATTTGGCACACCCTTCCGTCGGCCCAGAAGTGGGATAAGGGGAGAACTGCAGCAGCTGAAATCAGCTGGCCAGCATGGACAGTGCCAGCCAGTGTGCCACTTATAGCCCATGGAACCTCCAGCCATTGTTGCTGAAGACTCCCCAAAGAGACTGTGTATAATAGAGGCTCCGGTGCCACCCACGGACAGCACAATCAAAAAGGCTGACCAAGACTCGAGTCACAGTCATAAGAGCTGTTTCTTGCAGACAAAGGAAACCCTCCAAAGGATGTATCTGCCTTTCAGGCTCCAAGCTCGAGTGTTGGCTGTCTAAGAAATTGAATCCCGTTTTCACTTTCGCTCTGTGGTGACATGAATGAGACTACACGAGGGTTCAAAAGTGGGAGGGTGCCATTGTGTCATGGCTTTTTATGGTAGTAAAAGTGTTTATATTTTTTGTATAACATACTATTCATTTTTTTATTGATTGTCCCGTCCACACTGCTTGTAACAAGAGGCGCTGCCGAGATGTCAGAGAAGACGCTAAGATGCTAGCATTTGGAAGCATCTGCCTTCAGTGATGGTGTCCGAGTCTCAGGTAGGGTAGCTAGCTCTAGTCCCAGCCAGGGTTAGTTGTTGGTTATTGGTAAATGAGGAGATGTGAGAGCCTGTTGGTCACTGGTGGGTTGACTTTCATCAGCCAAGCTGTTGACTGTTGTGGACAGAGGATGGCTATGGTAATTAGACTGGGATGGTAGAGAGGAGAGAGGGAGAGGGAGAGGGAGAAGAAAAGTGGCGCGAGGGGAAACAGGGATAGAGGACAGGCGAGAAGGAAGGGGGAGAGGGGAGAGAGTGAGGAAGAAAAGAGCGGGGGTTACAGGGAGAGGGGGAAACAGAGGTAAAAGGAAAATAAAGTGGGCAGAGGGGAAATAAATGAGGCATGAAAGCAGTAAAGAGCGCAAAAAGGAGAGAGAGAGAGAGAGGGGAGAGAAAAAAAAAGGGGGATTAACTCACATCCTCGTAGATGTCGAAGAAGGTGGCCACGGCGGCCACGGGGATGGCTGCCAGGTCGGCCTGGTCCCAGTGCACACGGAACATCCTGCCCACGGCCCGGCAACTGGCGTTGTTACACGGGACATTCTCCAACAGGAAGGCCTGCTGACCGCTACAGAGAGGAAAGAAGGGGAGAGGGGGGTTATAGACCATAAGAAACACACGCACATGGGGCGCTTAGGTGGCGTAGCGGGTTAAGCGTCGACCATGTAACCGCAGGGTCCCCGGTTCGATTCCAGCCGGGGACATATCCTGCATGTCATCCCTCCTCTCTCTCTCACCCATCCTTCGTGTCATAATCTATACTGTACTGTCAATAAAAAATGAAAAATATGAGTGGGACTGCCCCACAAAAATAACAAAAAAAGAAACACACACGCATGCATACACACGCACAGAAAGTTACGAGAGAGTCAGCATTGTTCATTTACTGGAGGATGACGACTCTGTTGTATTTGGTACACCAGGAAAAACAAAACAAAAATATCTGTTGTTTCCTAGCATTGAAAACACTGCCTTATTTTTCCACAGACTGCGGAGGGAAATGGATGTCAAGTGAACCCTCTGGCTGCTCATATCTCTGCGGTTGTACCCAAATGTAATGTGCACCCCATAGCACAAATAAGCAAAGACACCACAGAGACGTTTACGCAAGATAACCCACCTAAAGACAATTAGTAACCGTGTCATTAATGTCCACAACCGACTGACTGTTGGAGAGGATTCGTTTCCACGTCCTTGTCTAATATTTGTTTGTGGTGCCATTTGTCTCTCTTCCCGTTTCAAGAGAGACAGTTCCCCGTGTATACGTCTCCTCAGATCTCACCCTGAGAGTCGACCTGAAAAGGAGTCCATCTATAAATAGAATCAGTGTTGAAAAAGCTCTTTCTTTCCCCTGTCTGTCTTTCCATTCCTCTCTCTCTCTCTCTTTTGTGAGTGTGAATGTCGAGCGCATAAGGGACCCGTTACGGTGGAGACGACCGCCGGCTATGAGACTGATAGAAACTCTCACCCCTAGAGGACGGCTTGGAAATCTGTGGTGTGTGTGTGTGTGTGTCCATATAACTAGACCTAAAGCTATGAGTGAACATGTGTGTCTGTCTTTGTGTGTCACCGAGAGAGACATGTGACACTGATATTGTTATGCTCAACAAGACCGAAAAGTGAGACTCACCCACACAAACATACACTTAACAAAGCATGTCTGTCTGCATAAGGAATCAGGAGACAAACACTGTTACTTACAATTACACAATAATAACTTCTGCACGACAATCAAATAAAGTGCTTCCCATGGCTTTAGGTGAATAGACGGAAAATACTACGGTACTCATTATCCTGGCAAATACGCATACGACAAAGCTGTTAAAATGACACCGTGCTGTACTTACACGACAGCACAGGCCCTGGCGTTCAATTAAACCTAGATGGTTCGGATATGGCTTGGAGGCAGGTGGGTTTAATAATGTCAGCTTTGATGAAATGTCTTAACAGATACAGTCATGTGAAAAAATTAGGACACGATAGGAAATAGGTCAAATATGAAATATTTCATTCTTTAAGAAATCAATATTTGATCTTTTTTCAAACAATGTCTATAGATAAAAGATGTAAATGAACCAAAAAGAATGACATTTTTACTTCGTATTTAACAAAGAAATGAACAAAGATGCCAATTCCTACTGAAGAAAACGTTAGGACACCCTATACTCTAATAGCTTTTGGCTGAAATAAGTCTCTGACATTGACTGGGAGAAGGTTTTTCTCACTCCTCCATGCAGAATTCTTTCAGCTGTGTGATGTTTGAGGGGTATCTTGCATAGACAGCCCATTTCAAATCATCCCACAGATTAAGATCCGGTGACTTGGCCATTCCAGAACTCTCCATTTCTTTCTTTTGAGCCATTCCTTGGTGGGTTTACTGGAATGTTTTCTCTGGCAAACTTTAGTCTTGCCCTGATGTTTCTTTTCTTTAGTTTTTCCTCCCATGAGAACTAAACTTTTGCAGTGCTCTTTCTGATGGTAGATGCATGCACAACTGTGGTAAGAGCTACCTGTAGGTCCCTGTAGGATGACATTTTAGGAGTGTTGGAGAGTTCTTTTAAGAATCTTGCGGTCTGCTCTTGGCTTGACCTGGCCATGTTGGCAACATTCAATGTTCTTTCTGAAGGCCTCAGAGAGCTCTTTTGACCTCGCCATGATGACACCACTCACTTCAACAATCAAGAGCAAACCAAACAAAATAAGACAGGCTGGATGTGGGGGTGTCAAAAATTGCGTTTCTATTAATTACATTAATTCAGTTATATTTGTTTAGATATATTAATTCCATCTCTCGGAATTGTTCAAATGAAGATCGATTGTCCATATGTTTAAATATGTTGAAAAAGAAAGGTTTTTCATGGGGTGTCCTATCTTTTTCACATGACTGTATGCTACAAGGTGCCTGTGCTTGTTCTGTACAATGGAAATTCCGTATTTCATTGTCAGGTGTGATATGATGCGTCACCCAACTCAGACCATGTTGTAAACATGTCTCAGAAGTTTACACACTTCTGACAAGTCTGGCACAGTGGTCTAGTTGGTGTTACCAGGTCGATAATCCTTGAGGAAGGCCTGGAAATGTGGCTGGACGCCTTTTGGCTTTAAAAGCCTGACACAAATGGAATCATTCCCAGTATCCTGGCATTTTGCTAATTCGAAATGCAACAGAATGCCTTGGAACTCCTGGCCAGCCTACATGTGAACAAAGGTTTAATCTAGGGATGCCAAAGGCAAACTAAACACACACACATGTACTGGCTCTACTCTTTTCATCTTCAGTGCCTTGGAGATACATTTCCCTTGTGGTTTGTAAGTAAAACGTACAGGTAATACATGAGAGAGAGAGAGAGAGAGAGAGAGAGAGAGAGAGAGAGAGAGAGAGAGAGAGAGACAGAGAGAGAGAGAGAGAGAGAGAGAGAGAGAGAGAGAGAGAGGGAGAGAGAGAGAGAAAGAGAGAGTGAGAGAGAGCAAGAGCGAGAGAGAGAGAGAGAGAGAGAGAGAGAGAGAGAGAGAGAGAGAGAGAGAGAGAGAGAGAGGGAGAGAGCGAGAGAGGGAGAGAGGGAGAGAGAGAGAATTCATCCAGAGAGGCATTGAATCAGTAATATCTATTCTTTATTGGATGAGAAACTGCTAATATTCTGTTTTGACGATTGGCCCTCCTACCCCATAATCAACCCCACATCTCCATCTGACTGGTGCCTGTGTGTATCGATCTCCTCTGTACCACTGAAGCCTGTGGGTCTAAGTCTCCTCTGTGATACAGCCATTTCAAAGTTTCAGACT
>NC_137689.1:11546796-11754296 GCF_963989245.1 Nansenia antarctica
CAACCCCTTTCCTGTGACCCTCTTCTATACCGCCCCACTCTCTCTCGCTCTGTGGGCGAATGGCGCATGATGACTTTCACCTGTTCTGCATGCTGTATTACTGGTGGCGATTAGCGGGAATATTTCATTTCGATAATGGGGTCGCTATAGCCGACATTATGCATGCGCGCGACATGTGGAGCTGTGCGCATTCGTTAACTGTCCCGTGCGTGAATGCTTATATTACACACATTTCCATTTTTTACAAAGCAACCTGTGTGTCTTATCGTCATTGTTATGATGGAATATGTTTGTGATTATGACATGTATATTTGAATAGCAAGTTAAGATAATTTTGTTCCACATATCCCACACTGGACACCATTGTCTATTACTTATTCTTATTTATTGTTAGCCTACTCCAACAGCACTCTGTAAGAGCAGGGTCCAGCTGTGGCCGCTGCTCTGTAAACTAACTTACACAACGCCCTGTTGAATGACGTCAGACTCTCGTCCCGTTCCACACTCAATCGTCATAATAAGTAATAATAATTACTGAACTATATTAATATTATGCTTGTGTATAGTGTTTTTCTGTGCATGATTAACACAAAAACAACAACTAATAGTGCTACAGAACCGACATTAGTTCTGTCCATTAATTCGCGTTTATTTGAATGGGGAAAACATTTTTAACGGTCCAAAAAATAGTTTTTTAGACTTTGACCCTCAGGAACGATGAATCGGTTATTCTGTCCCATCCCTAGGGTGCACGCATGTGTCTGTGCTTCCTCTCACTGCTCCATCTCCCTGGAGAGTCCACCGTCTACTCGCAGAAACAACTCACGTACACCTATTAACACAAAGACTACCCTGACATCATCATAGACAACTCTAATTGATGATAAGCATTCCTTAATGGATTTAGCTGGACTCTCCTCTGCTAGCCATGTGCCAGTTAGCTCTCCCTAGAGTCTTGGAAATAAAATCGGGGTCAGCCATTTAATTTGCGACCTAATTTCATTTCCAAAAATAACCAGTGCCACATACCTCCAGTTCTAAGCGGTGTATGTACCAGTATGTGTGTGTGTGTGTGTGTGTGTGTGTGTGTGTATATGTGTTTGTGTGTGTCTGTGAGTGTGTGTGTATTTGTGTGCATGTGCCTGTGTGTGTGTGTGTGTGTGTGTGTGCGTGTGTGCGTCTGGGGGGGGGTTATAAGCAAGGATATCTTTTCATGTGAAACTGTGTAAAAGCAGCGGGACACCTGCTTTCATTGTGAGAGCTAGAGAAAGGGGGGTGGGGGCGAACTGCCTGGGTACCGCCCATTGTATGTAAAAATAGCCCCTTTGACGCTCTAGATTCTAGAAATACCTACATTCTTCTGAGAAAACAGCCATTATCCTCCTTTACTAAAAACATCAACCCTATTTTGTTGGAGAGGCTCTGTGCACTAATGAGAACAACAGGGTAGGAAAGCAGCAGCTGCTGCCTATTCTGTAAATGGCTTCTGTCTTCTGTTACAGGTTACCTGATTTCACATTCAAATGCTGTCAAGGTGTAGTGAGCCAAAGTACTTTGTGGGTGTATGAAAAACCAAATAGAAACTCACTCACTCACTCACCCACCCACCCACCCACCCACAGCTGAATCAGTCAACCTCTCTCCAACCGAGGGATGGGGGTGGGTAGCGGTGGTTGGCGTGGGCGTGGGGTGAGTACAGATGTGATTGGTGGAGCAGAGAGGGTCAGTAATTGAAGGGAGAATAACAGGAGAGACACGATGTGCCCCTGCCAGATAAAACTAATCCACAGCCAAGAATGTCATATTACAGAAAACGGTGACCACAACACACCTGACATTCAGAAATAGGTTGATCTAAGTAGTGGATGCTTTAGGTATTCAGAATGACAGTTGTGCGTGGGGGTTGTGGCCGTGCAAAGCGAGCCTGCTGTGCCTACTGTAGTGATTTGAGAGGGACCAGCCGGGGATGATTCTATACTCACTTACAAGGAAAAATACAATACATAAGCACCGCTACGGCAGTCAAATATCTACACATCAGTAGAGAGAATGAACTAAGAATAGAAGAGCATAACGTTGGGAATAAATACAGCACACGAGTAGAACAACTGGAAATAAGTTGCAAAAAGGAACAACCCCACCCCCACAACAAATGCGATTGTATCCGGCCCTTAATTTCACGATAGCCCTCAGCTATTTTGACAAAAATGTTTCATCTCATGATATAATTTGAATTCACAAATGGATATAAATGAATTAATTCTTCATGCACTTTATGACAAAATTCATTATGGTAATACTTGGCGAGTTAACAATAGGCTAATACTCTCAGGCTGAAATCCTCTCTGCCTTAGTCTGCGGGGCCATCGAGATGGAGGGATGACCAACCCCATTGATTTATCTTTCCCGAATCAATAAGCAAGATTAAATTGACTTGGACTTGAAAGGTTTCAGTTTTTTTGGGTGAAAACACTTCAAGGGGGGGTCATGAGCCTTTCCTCAGTGACTTCCCTCCTCCTCCCCTCACTTGTCCAAACATCTCCACCATAAATCAACATGTCACACCGCCTCACATCTCATTCCCTCCGTTGTGCCTCCGAGCCCTGACCGCTAATGCAGAACGGTAATTAATTTTCTAAAGTAAACGGATGGAGAACAAACCGAGGGCTATTATCTCTCGAGCTGGTCCCGTTGAGGACTCTTCTCTCATGGCGGGGGAAAACTACTTTGATATGCAAAGCTGGGAGAATGGGAGATGAAAGAAAACACACATCAGTTAATAGCTGGTGTTTGAGGGAGTCTGCCCTGTTTTTTTTTTTGGTCTGCCCAAAGAAACAGCAAGATTGTATCAAACTTGCTGAAAGTGGAAGGGGAATTGCTTCGTCTGGGGCCTCTGTTAAGTTGGTGGTTTGCTCGCTGCTCCACAGGTGGGAGAGTGAAGACTTGAATACTAGTAGCACTCCTTCCTCGCCTCGCAGACGCCCACGCGCTGCATGTTGATTTTATTACGACAAACAGCCACTTAATTTTGAACGGGGCTGCCAGCACACTTCACAGCAAGACATCTACTTGATATGCACATGGAATAACTCTTCTGTATTGGTAAACCACTGATTTTCCCTACATTCAGATTAAGAGAAATATGATTACATGAATCACAGATATGAACTAAGGAGGATGATGATGATGTTCATGATCATGATGATGATGACGATGACGATGATGATGACGATGACGATGATGATGATGATGACGGTGGTTAGCCTCTGGCTAAGAATTCCGAGGTCTAGGGGGATACTAGACAAACAGATGACCATAAAGTACTACATCACAGAGGGTGGGGGATTGGCAGAAAGAGGCAGATTATGGGCCAGCTGTTATCAAGGGGGCCACTGTACAGTACAGTCCACTACAGTACTGTATATACGGCAGGAACATATCATTTGGTTCCTGGTCTGATTGCCTCAGACACATTGGGAACCAGAGGATTAGACACTGCTGAGAGAGCTCACTTCAGTTTGCCTGCATTGTATAATCTCTCTGCGTCTCATCCGAATAAGGCACGGTGGAGGCCACAGGTCAATGTAAAGAAATACTTTTCAGGGATCCATCTAACCCATGTAAGCCATTGGGTAAAGTTCCTGCAGCGGGTTGTTCACTGTGATTACAGGGCTTTGCCGTGATGCACATAAAACACACTGATCTGAGGAGTCGATCTCACATTCACAAGTGACACTGGGGCTAAACCGAAAACTGACAACATCCTCCTCTCGTTTTTTTAATCAACTGATCCTAAAACAGTCTGTGCTCAGATTACTGGTCTGGGTTAATACCGTTGGAGTGACGATGAGGGGGACCGCGGGCGTAAGTCTATGTAGAGTGATTGTGTGTAGTCATTATCCTTTGACAGAGGGACTCTAAAGAGGGTTTAAGGCACAAGCGTGGCAGGTGGCAGTGTTATGTTATGGCAGGCATATGTCCTTAGATCAACTGCCAAGTTTCTCTTACTGCGAGAGTGAAATCTGGCAAACTCACGACTGTGGAGAACGATGGGTTGCGCAAAAAGGGAAGAAACAGACAGAGAGAGTGGGTGAGGGATCGTATGAGAATGAGCTGGAACAGCTGTACTGTGTATCTCTAGTCTATGAGAGAGAGAGAATCTTTATAATAAAAAATAAATAAACCAAGTAAATTAAATAACAAACTCACAAAACGAGCCCAGACTTCTGATTTCGTTCTGAGTAGAGCTCACCTGAACTGAACCCCTCTGCTGCTTGTATCTCTAACCACACACACACACGCACACGCACGCACACACAGACGCACACGCACACGCACGCACACGCACACGCACACGCACACGCACACGCACACACAGCTGTGAGGAGGACGGTACAGAAGGGTGAGCGTGAAATCAGAACACTGCAGTTGTAACAAGATATACTTCGGATAAGCAATGGGTCTGTCTGCACCTCATCTCCCGCTGTGAAAGAGCGGCAGGAGGGCTTGTGGGCTGTCTGCATTTAATTACTACACACAAGTGAACTGGCTTTGGAATTACTTCAATAGCAAACCCCTCTAGTTTCTAAATCAGTTACAGAATCATATTCTGTGCATAAAGCGGCACCCAGAAAACACACACAGAACACGTACACAGGAAGAGGAGAGAGGAAGGCCCACTACAATCAGAATATATTAGAGTGCTCCATTCTCTATGTGCTATGAGAGGACATTGGGGTGAAGACCGCCAATTCCTATCAGACTACCTACTGCAGCATTACATTTTTTAAGAGACATTTTCACATTGGCAAGATCTGAGGGCAAGAAAATGCAGCAGTCCTTTTTGGAATACACTCCTCTTTGATTTCTTACTCCAAAATGTCATTGGTTTTCACTGGAGTTAAGCCTTTATGGTACAGTAGTTAGACTCTATATTTCCAACTACTCCTGTAAGCTCTGCAGGTCGATCTGTCCACTGCATCTGTAACATGGCTATATTAGGCTTAACATGTCAAACGGTAAAATAAATGACAATCTTGAAAATACATTGATCCCAAAGAATTGAAAATACAATGATCCATTGATTGATCCATCCACTGCCTCTGTAACATGGCTATATTAGGCTTAAAATGTCAAATGGTAAAATTAATTATAGTCTTGAAAATTGAAAATACATTGATCCAAATTCACTCCGATGAGTTATGTCTTCCTTCTACGCAGGCATGCCCAGTATTTGTGGGTTTCTGAGTGTATGAGTTGAGGGATCATGGCAATATATTAGGTCTGTTATGGAAAGCCTATACCTTTGTGTGAGCATCTGGAAAGAGAGTGATATACTGTATACACGATTTAGGAGAAAAATATACTGCGGATTCTGCTGAAGACTCTCTGGCAGTTCCCTTGAGGGAGATATTATGTCCAGGTCAGAGCCTGTGCCGTGGGTGAAGACCCCCCCTGGACTAATACACACACACACACACACACACACACACGCACACAGGCACACACACACACACACGCACACACACACGCACACACACACACACACACACACACACACACACGCACATGCACACGCACACAGGCGCGCACACACACACACACACACACACACACACACGCACACACACACACACACACACACACACACACGCACGCACGGACACACACACACACGCCCAGTGCAGGCATTCAGGCTCTTCTCTCCTGCTGAACAAGCCTTCAGCCTGGTGCCGACGCTCCAGGGACACACCACCATTCTCACTTGAGTCACCACGCCGTCATCCACTAACTAACGCCTCTGACACAATACCTGCTCACACCATCACTCCCACCAGCTGGCGAGAGTTAGGTACTCTTACCTGAATCACCACTGTTTGCGTTGAGGAGCAGGGTGATAACATGTACGCAGCATATAAAGGGATGAAGATCTGACACTGTTGTAGAAAGGAATTCTTAAGCACTATAGAAGAAGAAAAAAAAATCTCAAGTGAAGTGAGTGGGATGGAGAGAAACATAGAGACAGCAGGAGGGAATGGGAATATGGCTGTGAGCGAGTGAGAGTAGAAACAGCGGGAATGAGAGAGAGAATGAGTGAGAGAGTGAATGAGAAGGACCAGCAGTGCAGAAAGCCTCCGTCTGGAAGGAGTGTGATGAAGTAATCAAGTGCATATTGTACAATGCAGAGAAGAACCACCCACACTACCAGCACAGTGGGAGAGACGAGACGGATCTATCCATCCATCTACAGTGGGGTGCAAACATGTGGGCACCCCTAGTCAAAATGCCTTTTACAATTAATATCTAAGTGAAAAGAAGCAAGCCTAACCTCTAAATGGTTAAAAGTTAAAGGTTCCCAGGGCCTTTGGAGGAAAAACAGCCGGAAACTCCACCATACACCAGTGGGGATCAGGTTCTTTTTGGTATACGGTAGCCATCCTTTGAATACTATAAACCCACCTTGAGTGTTTGTTGGCAAAAACTTAAATGTTTGTTTCATCTGATCATAGAACGCGGTTTTCAGTCAAAGTTCCAGTAGCGTTTAGCATACTCCAGGAGCTTACGTTTGTGGTGAAAAGACAAGAACAGCTTTTTTCTGGCATGCCTTTCAAATTTTGTTGGCATGAAGGTGGTGTCTAAAGGTAGTTTTGAAGACTTGGTGACCCCAAGATGCTACTCTAGATTTTTTTGCCTCTCTTACCATTCTCCTCACTGTGCGTGGGGGGAAAAATAAACTTGGGTCCTCTTCCATGCAAGTTTGTAACAGTTCCAGTCGCTTTGAACTTTTTATGTATTTCCCTAAGGGTAGCTTTGGGCATTTTCAGGTGAGTAGCTATTTCTTTTATAGCCATTCCCTGATTTATGAAGCTCAACACACTTTTCCCTCATTTGATTTGTGTGTTCTCTTATAAGGTAAAAATATAAATGGGAAGTTACATTTACATTTTTGTGCATAAGAAATCCAATAATTGTGGCACACGTGGTTTTGTTAGAAATAATTATTTCTTCATGACAGTATTTTTTCCAGAATAAATGGACATACATTTGTTATAACCCTTTTTACTCATCTTTACCAGGGGTTCCAATAATTGTGGAGGGCACTGTATCTATCTACCTACCTATTCACTGTATCTATCTACCTATTCCATCCACCACTCCTGGGTCGATCCACCACTCCTGGGTCTAACACAAACCACCACCGAATACACACAGGCATAAACACACAGGCATGCAGATAGAATGAGAATCCATGTTCATTTCCATATACCACCCACTACGAATAAAACAACAACAGGGCTACGAATCATATTTTTCAACCTCTATATCGAATTGACACCTACGCAGACCAGTCAATTTATGCCCTGGGGATAATGGTGCTGGCACAGGACAATGTTCATTAAATTAAAACATGATTACACTCTTTGAAAAGGTTAGATGTCAGTTTCTTCTGGCATGGAATAGGCAGGAAACTGCTGTGCTTAAACACTACGTGCCACTGCCTTAGCGGGGGCCCTTCAACCAGCCCCTGAGCAGCTATTAGCATTCATCACTGCTTCTCTGCACACACATACACACACACACACACACACACACACACACATACACACACACACACACACTCTGGTTTCTCCGAGGAGGGTTGAATGCAACATCACAGTAGATTTTTTTGACAACGACTATATTTATATTGTTTTCAAATTATGTTTTTCTTTTTTTGTGTGTGCAAATTTAAGTCATATTTTACATTTATGTTTGAAGGACAACAAGGTACTGTGACAATGGCATACTGTAGCAAGTAGGGTGTACAGAGATGTCATTATGTGTCTGTTCAACCTACAAAATGATGTGTATCTCTGACTATTTGGATAGAAGATCTGAAGTGGGTGTGGTTAACACCAGAAGTCATGTTAAATCGTTAAATTAATTATAATAATAATTTTAAATAACATTATCTTGGCATATATAATGAATTATTAAATATATTTCCACATCCTCATACAGTACGGTTCATTTCCCTCTCACTCTTTTTATTTTTATTATATTTAACTGAACCTTTTGAAAGTTTTATGAACTGTGTGATTTTTATTTTATTTTGTATACATCGAAAGATTCTGCATGAATCGATTTGAAGAAACATTGTAACTTCGGGTAGAATCTGTATCTGCTTCCATCACATTATTTGTGCTTTTCCGAATAACATATTCGTGGCATGCTGCTTTAAAAGTTTTGAGTGCAGCGAATAGTTTGTTATGCCCTCCATCCAGGACACACTGATCTGTTTCAGAGACGAGGTCTATGGGCTCAGCTCCCTCCCATCTTAAACATTCAAATATACATTTATTCTGTGAAGAGAGGAACTGTGTGGGCAGACAGGACTTCCAAGAGAGAGAGAGACAGAGAGAGAGAGAGAGAGAGAGACAGAGAGAGAGAGAGAGACAGAGACAGAGACAGAGAGAGAGAGAGAGAGAGAGAGAGAGAGAACTGTAGGACAAGGAGTAATGGAAATCCCATACACAGGCCAAATGTTTTGTAAGCAGAGTGCATTCAGTTCGGACACAATCAATGAACACCAATGCGGCACTAGAGCAGGAGAGATTGCAGCAAAACATAAGTGATGCTACAAACTGATTTAGACATGCCGTCAAAGTAATGTACAATATTGACAAGAGCATCATTACTGTAGTCACCATAATCAACGCAGGCCTCTCCTCTTCATGTGCTTGTGCCTGATCTGGTTTTGAACTGACCCTATCACCCATGACATGTATGAGGGTTGGTATAGAGCTTAATGTGTGTGATTACATCTCCTACATGGCTTAGGGGCCATAGGCTTCTTTTGCGATTACAAAGGGCCAAGGGGGCTCAGAGCCTCACTGGATGAGGGTGACCCAAAGAGAGGAAAGAGTTAAGCTCTGATAGATTAAATAGAAGACCATATATGGTCTATAGACTATTTGAAATGACGGTTTAACACACATTGTGTGTGTGTGTGTGTGTGTGTGTGTGTGTGTGTGTGTGTGTACGTGACTCTGTATGGTATGTGTACTGTATGTGTTGTGTGCACAAGTGTGAATGGCTCTGTACTGCGTTTGCATCGACACATGCATCGATAAATGTGTTTCTTCCAGGGATGTAATGATGCATGGCGAGACAGCTCGTTATCGCTACAAATATGTGGCGATTCAAATTGGTGAGATGAGAAATGAATGGCGATATTCGTTTCGGGCAATATGGTCGCTCCTAATGCTGCTTCTCTCTTCAAATGCCTCAGCTGTCCACAGCGCCGTGCGACTATGAGCTTTGAATTACCGTAATAACCCTATATGGGTAGAAAGTGCAGCTTCTCTGCCTTCAGGAACTGTTGGAATTCTTTCGATAGCACATATAGTTTCGGCGTGTAAAATGCTGTCGGTGTGAATATCCAGAGATCTCAGCTTTGTTTATTTGTAATATTCATAATTTATTTATTTCATGTGAGATTTGTTTTATAATTCTTTTTTTCTTTTTTTGTTAAGAAAAGGAAATATGCATTCATTGCATAGTTGATGTTTTGCAGTTGGGCCTATACCATACCTCAGGAATGAAAAGGGATTCTTTAAGAAAATACAGTATCTTTGTCAGAGAAATACATAAAATAATATTTTTCAGTCATAATTGCTGCAATCTACAATATCATTTTGTAAAAAAAATAAAAAAGGGAGAAAATCGTATCATGAAGCCAGTATCGAGTATCGAATCGTGAGATTAGTGTATCGTTACATCCCTAGTTTCTTCCCAACAACGCTCCCAGCTCCTTCCAGGCATTCTGCCTCTTCTTCGAAACACAAAGTTTTCTCTCAACACCTTCTGTTAGGACATTCCGCGGACGGATCAATCAGCATGCATGGACACAGAGAGCCCTGACCCTGGTCTGCTGTCTTATCTCTATCTGTGTGCTGATTATCCACACATCCTCTTCCTTCCTGCTGCTGTGCAATCGGACTATGTCACAACACCTCACCATCGGGTCAGGAGCATTTGAAAGACTGTTAACTATGGGCTCTTATCAGTCATGTCCCTAGGTCCCCTTGCCCAAGTGTGACTGATTGGGTTTGTCTTTGATTTGTCTAATCCATTCAAGTCGTAAATCATTCAAGGTGAGTGTATTGTCATGTTCAATATGAATACTGAAAAAGTGTGACGGCAGCTGGTGAAAGTGGGAACAAGTCAGCAACCGACCGGTTAGACTTTTATTAATTTATTCGCTGTTGAAAATCAATGACACACTCCCTAGTCAAGCCAAAATATTCATTCAGAGCTTGTTTTGTGAGCCTGCTGACAATGTAAAGTAGTGTTTGGTCGGCAACCGACCAAATGTTCGGACTTCTATTCTGAACAACTTTAATAAATGTCAACATTGTTGAAAATCAATGACACACTCGCTAGTCAAGCCAAAATATTGCAATGCAATGGATTCAGAGCTTGTTTTGTGAGCCTACAAAACTATGTAAAGTAGTGTTATAGTTAACTCGGTAGCAGTGGGGATTACTCACCGAATCCATTGCGTTGCAATATTTGGGTTTGACTAGCGAGGGTGTCATTGATTTTCAATAACGTGTAACAATAACATGTTTCTGAATAAAAGTCTGAACATTTCGTTTGGTTGCCGACTTGTTCCCCCTTTCACCAGCTGTCGTCAGAAATAATATAGAACTTTAATCTACATTCATTGAAAGATATTGCCATGTCCAGTGATAATCCATTTCAAAAGTCATGTTACACCAAGTTAATCAGCTCTCTGACCAAGAACAATTATTCACATCGAATCGTCAACTGTTTTGACAGCCGACGCAGCGCAGAGTAACTTCTCTAGCACCCAGACTTCCCCTGAGAGCCAACAACTCACCTTCCACTGGTGTTACGCAGGATGACCAGAGCGTCAGGGAAGCCGTCCAGGTTGTAGTCTCCCATATGGAGGGTGATGGGGTTGAGGAGCTTTCCGGGTGAGGGGGCTTTCTGGAGGGGCACGAAGCCCCAGAGAGTGTCCCTCCACTGGAAGTCTATCAGGATGGGCACCCACTGAAATAGGAAAGCAAACGGTAACACTTTACCATCGACTGTAACACTTTAGACACAGGATAACTTAATAAAGCCTTATAAACCCTTTTTGAAGTCCAAAGCACTTCACAAATGCATTCATAAGCAAATGAATGAATTTCATTCATAACCAAATGTCATGCATATAATGGCGGCGAAAAGGATATGATGTATGGACCGCTTATATCTCCTTTTAAAGAGTATGACTTTGCATCTGTGTAGGCCTTATGTAGGGTTATGAAGGTTTCATTAAGCCTCAAACGTTATCTATTCTGTTTGCCATAATTATAATATAATGATACACTGGTTAATGAGAGAGCAACACAAGAAGAACACAGGTCGAGGCGTTGATATCCATTTTAACTCTGCTTTACTGGCACCAGAACAATGTTACCAGTTACACTGAACAGGTGCCGTAGAGCTCCCCCTAACGCTTGGGAATAACAAAGCATACTGTTGTTGACAAATCAATTCCATACATAACACGATCCTTCCTTGAAAATGGCACCCACCCAACCCATTGAGACTCGAGCAAGGCCGCTGAACTACCAACATCAATGCCACAAGTCAACAGATAAACGAGCAGGGTGGCAATGGGATTTCAGCCTTCTTGATCCGAGAAATAGAGCCGTCCTTCAGAGCAGATTTTGTATAAGAAGACCAGCAGAAAACAAGATCAATCACTCCTCCGGTATCAACGGCTACGTGGCCTAGCCCTGACCTTCCCTGATTATTATACAGTACACCTCTACCATGGTCAAATATGATAAATACTGCAGTGCAGTGCAGGTACTATATGAGTAGGTATGTCCCTCTCTCTCTTCTTCTTCCCTGTGTATGTATATGTTTGATGTGTTTATCTCTCTTCTTGGCAACTCAACTGAGTCAATAATGCCCTGCAGCTAGTCTCTGACAGCTGACAGTGAGGGATGCTCCTTGTGATAGAAGATGAACATGTAAAAATTATTTCCTAAGGCAAATACATCATGTAGTGTTTCATTTCAAATAGAACACCCTGTATAACCAATACAGAATCTTTCGGAATCTTGATTTTTCACCTTTATTTACGGTGCAGTCAGATGACATGGCATTTTCCTACTGTAGATATGACATTGTAAAAATGGTAATTACACCGTAACAACCCATTAACTACTTGGTTCTTTTTTAAATGAAAGTCATTAAACCGAGCACCCCTAATCACTATTCGGCACCATGCCATTTGCCGTAAGTAATTACCAGAAAGTACCTATTGTCATCACATCATTTCCTAGTAGCGTTTTCCAATAGACGAACACATCCACTGCCCAACTTTGGCCAGTCTCACAGACACAGAGACATGTCCTCTGTTCCCCTCACTCATTAGTACCAGTGACTGACAGTGAATAGGAGGATGTGAATACGAGATAGAGCTACACAAAGACCTTTTAAGGGAAGAGAGCAGTAGGGATGGGAGCTATATTTTAGGCTGCTGAATGGCTCTCTATCTTCCTCGCTTCCTTTTGAATCCGTGAGGCCCACCTATTAGTGGAGAAGCCATGGTGGGGTTGCGGGTGGCGGGGGGGGGGGGGGGGGGGGGGAGTGGTAGGGCGGGAAACGCAGATGCTGTGGGTTTAAACTATTCATGAATGTTAAACAGAGAAGCCAGGTGCGTGAATGTGCAGCACAGTTAGGGGCCTAACCAGAGGAGACGCCACCAGGGAATCGTAATGGCTGCTAATACGCACGCTGCCTCTCCCAAGCTCAATACATAAACATAGCAAACATTTACAGAGAAGAGGGGAGAGATGGAGAGAGAGGGGAGAGATGGAGATGGAGATGGAGGGGGAGGGGGAAAGACAGTGGGGAGGAAGAGAGGACAGAGATGGTAAAGGGGAGGTAGGAAAGGGGAGGGATAGGAGGGAAAGGAAGGGAGAGGGGGGGGATTAACAAGAGAGAATAGAGTGAAGATAGAAGAAGAAGAAGAAGAAGAAGAAGAAGAAAAAGAAGAAGAAGAAGAAGAAGAAGAAGAAGAAAAAAAAAAAGAGTGAATAGAAGTGCTGCATACTGTAGCTCCCAACATAGCATAAGGCCTGGTACTCCACTCCATAGATGAATCAGTGCCACATAGCCTGTGATTAACCACCCTGGTGCTGTGGCGCACTTCCTGGCCACTTCATATTGTACATACAGTCATATCAAGGTGATCGAGCGGCCACAAGAGATCCATATCCACACCAGGTCTCAGCAAAGAGTTAATCCAGTGACGTGTCATTGACTTCAGAGCTTGAGTGGCCCTACTTCCATTCTCCGCGGACTGGTGGTCATGATGACTTTAAATAATGTGACAGGTTGTGGGTGTTTGAAATGATTATTATACTGGTCAATGATAACGATCATGGCTGATCATATGACAGAATTAAAATAATCATTCATCATAATGTGTGTTAACAGGTTGACTGGTTTAGGTTGTGGTTACTCAAATAAAGATCATTATTAATTATCATTAATCATAATATTATGGTATGCGAGCTACAAGGCTGCCTGGAAAATGTAGGTTCAATGATTGGATATGATAACAAAAGAAGACATGTATATATATGTTACGGTACATGTGGGAATGCGGTACATGTGGCAAAACTAGGGTTAGGGTTAGGTGCTAGGGTTAAGGTTAGGGTTAGGGGTAGGGTTAGGGTTAGGGTTAGGGTTAGGGTTAGGGTTAGGGTTAGACATGCCAGCATGTACCAAGTCGAAGTAGCACCTAACCCTAACCCTAGTTTTCTCACATGTACCGTATTCCCACATGTACCGTAACATATACTGTATATATATAGACAAATTCCCTTGCCAAACCTTTGCATGGTAACTGCCAAGCTATGGCCCTACAGTTTGTGCACAATTAATAGGCATATACCATGTAGTAGGCTATTTGGACAGGTGAAAAGAAAACTGCAGTTATTAGTAGTGTATTTTAGTTCTTAGTACTGTACGGTGATGAACATGTTACACAGGTAAATTAAATCACAGCCCACGCCAGTGCCTCCGCACATTCTCACTCCTCTGTAATATAAGTGCTCCCACTAATCCTGTAAAAAGCAATACATCTCACCACTTAACCACCACTTAGCACCAAAACAAGCAGAACACTCTGCTCATAACAACACAGGAGTGGGGATGACTTCTCACCTTGCAAACAGTGGAGAGAGAAAAGTGTCACTTAAGTATTCCACAAAATAGTAGTAGAGTATACTAGTGTATGGCACTAGTGACTGCATGCTCAACATTTAGCCATGTCCTTTCATAGAGGTGGCTGCTTTAATGAAAAGGGCGGCGTATGCAGAACTCCATTTCAGTTTCGACCTGTGCTACTCTTGCTGGCATTTACCGGTACCTCAAATGATTAAAAAGAGCAACTACTGCTCGGGTCTACTTCTCACATTGTGCCTTGTGGTGCTTGTTATAATGAGGAAACAAACAACACATTCAATATATGTTAATGTTGTGTAATAGTCATTTAGTAAATACCTGGTCATTTCCATACCCTAATAGTGCAATAGAGTCTAGGGACAACTGTTGCGCCATACTTTGTCCTTTATCTCTTCCAGTAATTGGTTGCAGGTGCGGTAGTTTAAAAAATTATAGGGCAGTAGCCTAAGTGTAGAAAAACTCGCACAGTATACATAACCTAATAGTGAAAATACCACCGCTCATCCGTGATCAGACTTTGCTGAGGTGCTGGAACTGAAGAGTATCAATAGAGTGCAAAATAACAGTATCTGCACACTCAAACACTGCGCAAAAAAAGGTAGTTTATTGCGAGCATAGACCTTCTACTATGACCGAAAGCTCGCAATAAACTACATTTTTTTGCAGTGTTTGAGTGTGCGGATACTGTTATTTTGCACTCATTTCCATACCCTAAAATGAAGTGCTTGCTTAGCTAGGAGATACAGACTACTCAAAATACACAGCAGTTTCTCAACCACAGGGACCAATCAACCCTGTGCTGCCTGAGACAGACTATACTGAGATCATTACTGTAGACCTCTATACGTTATTAATGCTAATCAACACTGTCCATTCATCCATAGAGATGACTAAGACGATATGTCTGTCTCTACCCATCTGAAATGCAAGCGGCCAAAATCATCAGCCGTTGACAATGTCCTCATGTCTGGACACAGTGCTGTGAAGATGATGATGAAAGAGAGGATTGGAGAAAAGTTTCAAACATCCATCCAAAAGTTTAAAAATAACTTAAAAGACCTGCCAAGTCATACCGCGGCGAGGCAGTGGGTGGATGACTGATGGAGAACTTGACCAGACCCAACCTGGCAACCAGATTAGGGCTGGCAGCCAAGGTAGCAGACGGCTGAAACATGCCTTCCTGGACAGCCCACTGAATCTCACATGTAAGATACATACCATCATATCAATATGTGATATTGTTCTGCCTGGGAAATGCGGTTATTTTTCTTTCTGTTCTAATGTCAGTTTGAGAGTAGACGAGGCGCGCACGCACGCACGCACAGCCCATCCATCATCTGTTAGCTTAAGAGGGAAGAGGGTTTGATGCACTTCAATCCACACTAGTGTGTGGGTGCACACTAGCCACTCTGCATAAATAAATAACGTGTTATAAAATGTCTTCTCACTTCTCATCAGGCACATTTAAAAAGGCACGTTCTCATCCAGCCTGTGGCTGACAGAGGAGCAGAGGAGAGGAGAGGAGAGGAGAGATATGATGGCGTAGAGATGAGAAGAATAGTTAATTTTCCCTCCAGGTGCTTGGAGAGTGGGGAGAGATGTAGTTACGGTTGGTTACGAGTCGGTTTGATCAGATGGCCATGTTACATACAACACACACACATCAGGAGGTATTCCTTATTATAACCCTATCAGCCTGAAACATAACCCACACATACACGATGAGGCAGAGGCCCACTACACACAAGAAGAGAGGACATACGCACTCACGCACGCACGCACTCACTCACTCACGCACGCACGCACGCACGCACGGACGCACGCACACACACTCCTCGTCTTAATCAAGCAAGAACCTGACAGACAAGCCAATCAGTGTCATTATAGACAACCAGCCACTGAATAATTAACTGGCTCTGGCTGCTTCGGTTCAGTTATGATTATCATAATTATGTTATATCCAGGCTATTAAGTGAAATGCATCAACGTTGTATTTGCTTGTGTTGTGTATCTCATGCAAAAGCATTAGACTATACGTGTTACCTTTTGTTTCCCCCTCTAACAGTGTGGGATGATGTTCAGCTTACTAAACTACATCAGCATCATGTTACATTGTATACGCTAGACCAATATCTAGGGAAAGTGAATATGGAAAAACATCAAATGACAAAAAGGTGTCACTGCTTTCTCACAAACATCAGGCAGATGTCTCTGATCTAGGCCAATACACAAAGAGGAGCAACAGAGAAAGACATGAGAGATGTGGGCAGTGGGACACAACACAGGTGCATGTTGACTGCATCAGCATCTCATGAACATTTCCACAATGCAGAAGACAGGGACAAACAGGCAGGTGCAGTGTGCGTGTGTGTGTGAGAGAAACACACACACACACACACACACACACACACACACACACACACACACGAGGGCCAGCATGAAGAACTACATTGAGCAACAACCCAACACTTGTGGAACCCTTCCTTACATGGCACATTTGTTTAATTGATGATTAATTCAGGCAAGTGGCCTTTTACAATAATATGACAATAATTGGTTCAAATGTCAACGTACTACAGCAATCGCTTAATGCTAGGAGATGTGTCAGGGACATGACTGAGCGGGTAGACAATGATCTCGTTAATAGGAGAAGAGATGATGGTGTTTTCTACTCAGGGTTAATTCAATATCTATGATGGTAAAGACGGGATGCCACAGGCATCCAAATGGCTTTTATCAATCTGTGAGGAATAGCAACGTACGACACAACACAAACACCCAGTCTCTGTCGCTTTGTTTAATAAAGCGAAAAAAGCCACCGGGTTAGCAGATTCCCTCTCTCCTATTGATTCAACACCGCAGGAGCAACGGTTCATTAGGCCAAGAAATTAAAATTTCAGAAGCCGCGGGGGAACTGCAGACGAGGTGCCATTATATCGATACACAAGACAGGCGTCGACATCGACAGACGATAAAAAAAAGAAAAAAGAAAGCATGCATCTAATGAACTCCCCGCTTTATGATCCGCAGGAAAAAGCGATATCGACGCTGCGCAAAACCATTCCGGTTAATACAGAAGACGGCATCAGGCTACGTGGAGCAGCTGTTTTATTCTTTTTAGGCTCCGGTAGGGAATAATATTCTGATAGATATTATGTATGTAGCTAATCTACAGTTTAGTTTACACTTCTGTTTACATTAATTTCACATTTCTCTATAGGAATATTTAGAGATGAGTGTGTCACTGACCTGTGATCACCAAATAACCTATTAAACATTGTCCCAGTGACAGAAAGGAACAGCAAGAGAGAGAGAGGGACAGACCAAGGTGACATGCCCAGACAGTGTCAGCGTGGCACAGAGTCGAAGGATATCTCAGGATGGCACCTGGAGCCAGCTGGCACACTGTGCACTGTGTTTCTGTTGTGTGGCACAGTCTCACAGTGATGGCCTTGCTCCTTCACAGCGAACGGTTGGCAGTGTGTACTGTATACACTATTAAAGCAGTGGTGTGGAGATAATGGCCGTCTCAGCTGATGGGAGTTTGGCTGGGAGTCATCTCAACTGAGCACTGAGTCAGTCTCTGTCTGTGCAGTTGAGTTTTGATATTATTAGTATACACTTTCCGGCAAAGAAATCATTACAGTGTGTTGTGCAGGGTTAAAAAAAAGTTATATTTGGGTACGTATGATATTGTGATTGGACTGTAGTCTCTTTGCTATCACGACCCATCAACACACTCAGACGTTGCGGGAGACTTACCACTGTTCAAAAAGAAACACAGGAAGACAGACAGACAGACATACAAGCTGCCTGAGCGTTGAGTCTTCATGCTTGGACCTGATAAACAGCTCTGACCACATGAGTGCATGTCAGTATAGGCTATTAGAGTGAGAGAGAGCAACCTCATCTTTTGGCTATTTGTCCCAATTGCCACAATGGCAGAAGATGTCCCGCAGTATAACAGGGCATCATCTCTTAAACGTGTTCTTTTTTTCTTCTTAAAATTATACAGATTATGGCAGTTTTAGAGATGCCTTAGGAAACTGGCAACTGACCAACATTTTGGTCCGTTTTGGCTACAATGTTAATTGAAAAGAGCCTATCATTTAGCTGCTATCAAAAGAGTGTGATGATATTGAAGATGGGCATTTGACTGCAGAAATACCATAGTGCTAGAACAAACAACCTGTTTGAGTTTCTGCCGCTGTCTCCCCGTCCACCTAAACCAAGGAAGCAATTCATGCCAACAGAGAAGCCATGTAGTACCGCTGTATTGTATGTAATGTAATTGTTCGATGAAAGTTACACTTCCTTGTGTTGCGACTTTTTTCTCCCGGGCAATTTGGCTGACAACAATTGTATTCAGCGGCTTTTCGTAAATTTTTTACAGCATTTGACACGCACCCACGTACACACGCACAAACACCTCCCTGTTTGCCGGAACTTCGAATTCCATGCACATCCTGAGGCTCCTACTCAAGTCTCCTCCTCAGACACTCCTCTGTGGGCCCTCTTTCTCCCTCTCTCCATGTTTTATGGATGGGCTTCCCTCCCAGCGGCATGCTGATTAAGGAGACAATCAAATCCCGGGCGGACCGTCTCCTGGACCCACGGATCCCCATCTCTCCAGGGAAACGGACAGCTAATGGCCCCATTTAATTACAATAGTGTGGATGGGGTATGTGTGCGGATGTGGCAGAGAAGATGAGGGCAGCCATGTTGTTGTACAGCCTACTTCTGCTCATGAAAGATGTGTCAGTGTCTACAAACCTACTAAAACACACAGACACACACAGACACAGACACAGACACACACAGATGCACACAGACACACACAGACACACACACAGAGACACGCACACACACACACACACACACACACACACACACACACACACACACACACACACGATTAAAGCTCTGAAAAAACAAAACATCTCCACCTCCTGTGCCAAGTCTCTCATCCAATCACATCTGATGGTGGCCTACGGTCAGAGGGAGGTCCGCAGCTGAGAGAAAATGAGGAGGAACACAGCAGTCCTCCCCCACCCCACTGAGCTGAGTGCAGACCACTACAGCCACGACACTGAACTCCACACTCATCTCTTACACAGGGAGGGAGGGAGAGGGGGAGGGAGCGAGGGAGGGAGAGAAAGATTGGTGAGGAGAAGAAGAATGAGAGAGCAGGAGAGAGAAAGAGAGTTATGTAGATAGATACAGAGACAGATGAGAGAGAGAAAAGGTAGATATAATGGGTGCTAGCTAGGGGTTCACATAGGCCTACTTTTTCCAACCTGCTGTGAATGTTGAATGATGTATTCAATATGGATAAGAACAATACAATCATTTGTGTGTTATTAGTAAAAATATATTGTGTTTGTTCATTATTGTAACTTAGATGAAGATGAAACCATAAGACACATTTCTACATGAATGCAGGTAATTCCAAAGGGTTGGACAATGGTAGTCAATGGTACAACGGACAATGGTAGTCAGAGACTCAGAGTGGAGTCAGACAATTGGGGGGCACTAGAGATATTCCTGGTGTTTCCAACATGACAAGGCTACACTTTGCAAGGTCTGATGTTCTAATATGCGGAAGCTTCTGAACACAAACAAATTCATGTGACCAGCCATTGAGGAAGATCTAGCTGATGTCCTGTGGAAAACACTGTTGCTGAATTGCCAGTGAGTGTTCCCCATTTGAAGGTCCTTTGATATTTATGGTCGAAATCCCATCTGGTTTAGGAATGGTATAAATCAGCTTATAAAACGGATGGGTGAAATCAAGCAATCTGATTGGTTCATAGCCGTGGTATATTGAGCGTATACCACAGCTACGATTAGTAGAGCCTCATCACAGTTCGAAATGAATACGCCTGTTTCACGGTCAACATTCCAAATATAACAGACTTTTAATTCAATCTCAAGGACATTTTATCAGCTTAAAAAAATATAATCCTACGCAAAGTAACCATGTAGATTCCCAATATGTGGTCTGTTTTTCAAAATAAAGCCTGTTTGAAAATGTGTCGAGACGTTTTCGGAGTGCCCTGCCTGCGTCCACTACAGCCGCGCGCTGTGACAACAGCACTTGTCAGCGTTCCAAATCCGTTACAAAATATCAAACACATACCATACTACAATCCGTTACAAACTAACAAACGTTTCTGAAGCTAGGTAAAAGATATGGAAATGGAAACATTTCAGGTGAATTTTGACCTCCTGGGTGGCCTAACTATGGAGGAGTGGTTAGAGTGCTCTCCAGGTAAAGTTACACATAAACGCCGACATACCGCTTGCTTAGCGACCAACTGCAATAAGAGGAACTATTTTATTTGAGGGGAACTATTTAAGATGATTAATTACGAATAAAAACTATTTGAATTTGAGTGTGCTTTTCTAATTCATATTGACAGTGTTGGTAACCGTTTTATAAAAGCAATAGCTCACTTCAGGCCAGTGGTATATTATGCTTATTATATCACAGCTAAGGGGGTTGCCGTCCCTTCGCTTCGTGTCGGGCCGAACAACGCCCCTTAGCTGTGATATAATAAGCATATACCACGGCCTGTCGTGAGCTATTGCTTAATTATCCGACCTCCTCTGTGAGATAGCACTTCATCTTATTTTTGTTACTTGTTTCTAGAACCTTTGACGATGACGGTATGTTGTATGTTATGTTTACACTTTTGGATTGTATGACTTGATTTGAAGCTAAATAGCTTATTGTCTAAATCAATCGTTTCAAGTTTCAGACAAGCTTCACTCATTTGTCCGATAATGCAACGGTGAAATCCTAATGCTAGGATAATCTGCTAGTACGTTGCCTTGAATGGTTATTGACCCGGTTATGCCTAGATAGATCTTCATGGGTAATTAAGTCTGTATTTGTACGACTCAATGCTTGGCGGCGCAGAGATGGTTAAGGTGTCCAATTTGTCACTAGAGGCATGTGACCTTTTTTGGCAATTTGTAATCTTATCTCATAACTAGGAGAGTTACTCTAGACTTACAGCAAGTGAGTATGAGATCTCTTGTTAACTGGTTATTTGTATAATGGATTCCCAGCTAATTTGACATTCAAAGAATCTAGTGAGGTGCCTTTGTTAGTGGCCGCGGCGTGTAAGGGTATTCCGACATACTGTAACTGATGTGCGCTTAACATTTGTGGGTCGGCTGCGGCGCAGGAGGTCGAGCCGGCGTCTAATGATGGCAAGGTCGGGGGTTCGAACCACGGCTGGCCACATGTCGAGGTGTCCTTGGGCAAGACACTGAACCCCAATGAGCGGGCCGGCGCCTTGCATGGTAGCTTGCCGCCATTGATGTGTGAATATGTCTGTGAATGGGTGAATGAGAGGCCATCGTAAAGCGCTTTGGAATAAGGCGCTAGATAAGTCAGTCCGTTTACCATTTAGCCAGTAGGGAACCCATATGAGTCATCCTTGTTCTATAGGATTTACATCAAACCCGCACCCTAACTATTCTACATTCCTCTCCGGCAATCGAAAAACTTGGGCTTAACACTTACTTCAAAACAAATATGTGGCTAGTAAAAAAATATGTGGCTGGTGAATCTTCTCATCCACCAGACACTTTGGCTGGCAGACCAAAACGTTAATTTCATGCCCTAGGGTTGTGTGATGCTTTTTATCTGTCGTGTTTAAATGAGGGACTGGCCTACCTCCTGTTCCCCTGGCCTAGCTAGGTAGATGCCACTCTTCTGACACGCATCGTCCACACAGACCGGCAGGAGGTGGTCCTGGAGCCCATCGCCATCTGGGAAAAACAAGAGAAAGACAAGAATAAAACAAGGTGCAGCGAAGGGGAGGGACGGGTGGACGACTTAAATGAACACAGACAGACGAGAAGAAGGGAGGGGCGGTGCGAAGTTGAATCAAGGGTGACAGGGAAGGAGAGAGGACAGGAGGTGATGCATGCGCGAGAGAGAGGACAGGAGGTGATGGGGACAGTGATTGAGGTAGAAAGTGATGGAGAATTATACAGTAGTTTCATCATCTTAGCCAGCTTGTCAGTCTTTATTTCTCGTTCTCTTTGGATGATGTTTACTGTCAGCCCGGTGTGATGGTGCTGACTTCCACTGATGAAGCACATTAGGATTCAGATTGGATTTGAGAGAAGGGAAGGGGAGGGGAGGGGGAGAGAGGAAGGGGAGGGGGAGAGAGAGAGGGGAGTGTGGAGAATAGGGAAGAATATAAAAGACACAGAGAGGAAGAAGGAGATAGAGAATAAGAAAGAGAAAGAAAGAGCCAAAGGCTTAAAGGGAACCCTGGTTATTAAGACATGTAGGCCTTAATATGCTTAATTGCCATCTCCTACTAAAATATGTCGGTAGAAAGACATGAAATATGTTCATTATGTAAAAAATCCGTAATCCGTATTTTGACCTAGATGTCGCCATATTACTGCAGTCGCAGTAGTGACGTCAGATGGTTGCTGGTTGCTTTTAGCCTACCGGTCGCAGGTCGCAATTAGCTAGCTATGTTTTCTGTCCAGCCTTTTCAATTTGAACCCGAGCGCAACTTAAGCGAGGAGGACAGCAGAGAAGACATTACCCAAAGTATTGATCAAAATGAAGACGATCAGAGAGGTGAGGAGGCGCGAGTGGGACATAATCTCTGGTGTCTGAAATCATCCAACTCAATTTCATGTTTTTGTTTACATGCATAACCATGGTCCATAATTACCGGACCACACACATCAGCTGACCTCTGTACTGCTGCATCTGACATGTCTATATCCGTCTGAGTTGCTACATTAGTCTTCGTTGGAGAACACTGCACACTTACTTCCCCATGGTCAGGGAAGTGTCTGCTGGTAGTGTTGCGTTAGTGCTACATCCTCCTAGCAAGAGAGCATCCTGTCTTAGCCGTTTCCTGACGCGCTCTTCACTCGCTACCCGAGGCCGTTTAGACTCCTTGTGGGGGGAAAATTGTAGGCACGGAATTCGGTTTAAGTCTTCGCTTACAGCTAACGGCACCTGTGAACTCTTTCATTAGCGTTGGTCGATTGAATGCCTCGAATGCATCTTCGGAAAAGTGATGAAAACAAAGACGCGCGTCTTTAGGCAGTTGGGTTCGTCCACATGCATCTTCCCACTGCTTTCTCCTCTTCTTATCGGTAGGAAAGCTGTGCACACATATATCACTCCCCTTGTTCCCTTTCGCCTGATAGCTACAACCAAACGCAACACAATGTGGCATTGTATATGTGGCACGCTATATCCACTGCAGGTCAGGAAAGATACCAGCAATAAAAGTTGCAACCATCTGACGTCACTACTGCGTGACTGCAGTAATATGGCGACCTATATGGGTAAAAATATGTATTACAGATTGAGGACTTTTTACATAATTAACATATTTCAGGTCTTTCTACCAACATATTTTAGCAGGGGATGGCAATTAGAGCGTATTACGGCCTACATGTCTTAACATTTACATTTACATTTTTGGCATTTAGCAGACGCCTTATTCCAAAGCGACTTACAATCAATACATTTGAATACTAAGCATGTGAATCAGCAGTCCACCATTCGTTGCAGGAAGAGTACTCTAGCTCGGGCCCGGGGCCACTGATAGAAGGAAAAACCTTCTCCCTATTATCGCCTTCTACTAAAACTTTTTTATTTATTTTTATTTTTTATTACTGGAGAAACTGAGAAACAGTACAAGGGGGGCAATAGAAGTTCTTAGGGACACAGTAGAGGGGAAAGCGGGTGTCTTTAGGAAACGTAGTGGTGAGGGTCAGAAGATGTCTCAGGAGGAGCAGTTAAGATGTAACCTGAAGAGATGGGTCTTCAGTCTACGACGGAAGATGGGTAGTGACTCTGCCGTTCTGACAGCCGTGGGGAGCTCATTCCACCAGCGGGGAGCCAGTGTTGTGAAGAGACGTGATCGGGCAGCCCGACTGCTGTGTAGAGGAGTGGGGGCCAGTCGGCCAGCCGAGGTGGAGGAGCGGAGTGAGCGGGCAGGGGTTTGGGGGGTTACCATTTCCTTCAGGTAGGCAGGGGCTGTCCCTTTAGCTGCCTGGTATGCAAGCACCAGGGTCTTGAATCTGATGCGAGCTGCTATCGGGAGCCAGTGCAGGGTGCGAAGGAGAGGGGTGACATGCGAGTATTTGGGGAGGTTGAATACCAGCCGGGCAGCAGCATTCTGGATGAGCTGCAGAGGTCTAATGGCTGAAGCGGGGAGCCCAGCCAGGAGTACATTGCAGTAATCCAGGCGGGAGATGACCAGTGCCTGGATCAAGAGTTGCGCTGCCTCTCTGGTAAGGAATGGTTGTATCCTTCTGATGTTGTAGAGGACGAATCTGCAGGAGCGAGCCGTTGCTGCAATGTTCTCCGCACAGGATAGTCGGTTATCCAGGATCACTCCAAGGTTCTTGGCTGTCAGGGAGGGGGTTACAGTAGAGTTCTCCACTGTGATGGAGAAGTCTTGGAGAGGGCAGGCTTTCCCGGGGATGAAGAGGAGCTCGGTCTTGTTAAGATTGAGCTTGAGATGGTGGTCAGCCATCCAAGTTGAAATGTCAGCGAGACATGCTGAGATACGGGTTGCCACGTGTACATCAGACGGGGGGAAGGACAAGAAGAGTTGAGTGTCGTCTGCGTAGCTGTGGTAGGAGAGCCCATGTGAAGAGATTACCGAGCCAAGAGACTTGGTGTAGAGGGAGAAGAGTAGGGGCCCTAGGACGGAACCCTGGGGAACTCCAGTGGAGAGGGTTCGTGGAGAAGATAGCGATTCTCTCCAGGTCACCTGGTAGGAGCGGCCCGCCAGGTAGGAAGAAAACCAGGAGTGTGCGGTGCCAGAGATGCCCAGGTCTGAGAGGATGGAGAGAAGGATCTGGTGATTGACTGTGTCGAAGGCAGCAGACAGGTCAAGGAGAATGAGAACAGAGGAGAGGGAGGAAGCTTGGGCAGAGTGGAGGGCTTCCGTGACAGCAAGGAGCGCAGTCTCAGTGGAATGCCCAGCCTTGAAGCCGGATTGGTGGGGGTCTAAGTGATCCATCTTCCGGAGATAGTCAGTCAGTTGTTTAGATGCCGCGCGTTCAAGGGTTTTGGAAGGGAAGGAGAGAAGGGATACCGGTCTGTAATTGTGGGCAGATGATGGGTCAAGGGTAGGTTTCTTGAGGAGAGGCTTGACTCTGGCTATTTTGAAGGCCGCTGGGACAGATCCAGTGGATAGGGAGGAGTTGATTAGGGTGGTAAGGTAAGGAAGGATGTCGGCGGAAATGGATTGGAGAAGGGGGGAGGGGATGGGGTCAAGAGGGCATGTGGTTGCCCGCTTTGATGTGATAAGTGTGAGAATCTCATCGGGGGAGAGGGGGGAAAAAGATGACAATCCAGAGATCGAGTGTCGCGGGGAGAGTTTGGAAGGGGTGTTAGCATTGTTAGTGGGAACAGTGTTAGCATTGTTAGTGGGAGGAGGGAGCGGTGGGGGGAGAAAGGTGCTGCTGATGTCGTCCACATTTTTTTCAAAGTAGGTGACAAAGTCATCGGCGGACAGGGAGGAAGGAGGAGGGGGAGGAGGTGGATTAAGGAGTGAAGAGAAAGTGGAGAACAGTTTTCTAGGATTAGAGGCAGAAGAATGTATTTTTGAATGATAGTAGGATGTTTTAGCAGCTGATGCCGAGGAGGCGTAGTTGGCAAGGAGAGAGTGATAGAGGTTAAGGTCTTAATAACCAGGGTTCCCTTTAAGGAAGGATATAGAAAAAGAATGAGGGAGCGGCCGAAGCAAACACAAAGGGAAAAATAAGAACAAAGATGAGTCGGAGTGAGGAAGAGGTAGAGGGAGATAAAGCTAGAGAAGAAGATAGTAGGCATAGGGAGAAAAGGGGGGAGAACGCCATGCCACGATGCAGGTTGACACCCCATTGACATTCACAGGATAGAACCCAGGAACAAAAACAATGCAAATCAAGAGGCAGGATGCTGCAGAGAGACAGAGGGAGATTAAACAGTCACACCTCCCTCCCTCCCCATGTCTCTGCATGTACCTGGTGCAGACACGACTACCACACTGGAGGTGAGGATGGGCCCCGTGATACTACATGAGCTGGGTACGGCTGAGGCTGTCTGTGTGCGTGTGTGTGTGTGTGTGTGTGTGTGTGTGTGTGTGCGTGTGTGTGTGTGTGTGTGTGTGTGTGTGTGGTGTGTGTGTGTGTGTGTGTGTGTGTGTGGTGTGTGTGTGTGTGTGTGTGCATGCATGCGTGCGCGTGAAGAGAGGACTATTAATCACAAAAGTGCAATCCTTGAGGGACCGAATGACCACCAACTACCTCACGCTAGATTAAAATCTCACTAAGATTGAACCATAACACAAATACCTTGCAAAAATAGAAATAATAGGTGTGCCATTACCTCGTCTTTTTTGCAACAGAAAAGATCCAAATAACAAACGTGAAAAAAAACAAAAAAATCACAATGGCTCACAAGATCACATAAAACCCAGCTGCCAGGTTTAAGTCGCTAATGGGGAGAGGAAATCTTTTTCGTTTCGCACAGACAGTGTTACGGTTTTAAATAACACCTGAGGAAGGCAGTTTTGACAAATGTCTGTGTGTGCTCCCCAGTGCAGTTAAATTATTTAAAGTAGCGACAGTAAAAAACGAAGTCAGCTTTCAAATCGATCTTTTGAAGAACGAGTCCCATTGCTTTTGTACTTAATATCATCTGAAACTACATGATAATAAATGCAGCCGAAAAAATAATGACTAAAACACAAATCACATCCTCAAGTCCCTGCCTCCGTACTATACCTCCAGCTTGCAACACTTGCTCCTATACTATCCTCAATGTATGAATTATGCATTGGGCACTGTCACTTTTAAAAATGCAATTACCGCTATGATACGGTGCATGAGGTGTTTTGTCTGGCATATGTAGCACATGTACTAAGACTCTGGCTGGTTGTAGTGCTGAAATACTAAACAGCAGACACGTGATTGAAGTGTCACACAAGAGGAAGACAGTTGCAAGTTGAACTCCAGTTCACCTCCTTAGGCATCCGTATCTAGCTGACATCCTAATCTAGTCGTTCTACTGTGTCTGTGACAGGAAGACACACTACCAACAGACACCAGCAGCACACAAACAAAACAATACACAAATGCCGTTGGATGTTGGTTGTCTGATACACAACAGTAGTCTTAGTGATATCATCATGCCATTACTGCCGTTGATGCATTATTTAAAACTATCCATGATGCGAGGCGAGACGTCGCAGATCAACTCTAGTGTGTGTTTGTGCGAGATCGTACGCTCAAACACGTCACTTTTCTCCACTTTGTAAAGATCTTATACGTAGCGTAATCTCAGTGATAAATTGTGGATGGTGTCGTGGGTATGGTTTGTTTGTTTGTGTGTGTGTTTATGTGTGTGTGTGCTGGATAAGAGTGTGTGTGTGTGTGAGTATGTGTGTGTGTGTGTGTGTGTGAGTCAAGGTTCTGCAGGAAGGTCACTCCTGTATCTGCGATCTGCCACTGAAATGTAGGCGGCGAGGGATAGGGGAGCGAAAATTGACAGCTTGGAGTGTGTTCAGAATAATTCCCACTTCACATCAAGCAGACGCCCCCCCCCCCCCCCTGCTTTTCTATATCTCTCTCTCCCTCCGTCCCTCTCTCCAACTCCTCCCCCCCTCCATCTCTCCAATCTGCACACATCCAGCATGTCCCTTCTATTTCTCTCTCTTTTTTATTTCTTGCACATTCTGTTCTTTGAAGCGAACACACACTCCCTTCTCTTTCATTCCCCCCCCCCCCCCCGCCCCCCCCTGAGGTCGTACCCTGCCGTCTCTCCTGCACAGGTGCTCGGAATCCAATATGTTTTTAATTAGATGGTGATATTCAAAAATCTGCAGCACGGGCTCGCTGTCGACGCGGAGGGAAGTGAAGTGAAAGGAGTGAAATCAAGGACGGCGTGCTTTGAAGATCAGGCACAATTAAGTCGTTAAACTCGCCAGCCACGTCACGGACGCACGGTGTCTTTAGGTCACGTGACACTAGCCATGTTATAATAGTATGATCGCGTCCTTTGTCACTGCTAGAGGGCCACATACGTAGTAGTTATACCTGTTCTGTGTGAGGGTGTGTGTTTTGTGTGTGACTGTGTGTGTGTGTGCGTGTGTGTATGGATGAATTTCCCTTTGCCTTTCCCTTTGGATCCTGCACATCTCCCTAGCTTCTGCCCTGTCAAAGGCAATCTTCTCTAAAGTGTGCAGAAGCGCCATGTTGAGCTCCATCGACCTAATAATCAGTCAACAGCAACCACCCCCCTAATTCTCTGCTTTATTGGCAGAGACAGGTAAATGTTGTGGTGTGTGTGTGTGTGTGTGTGTGTGTGTGTGTGTGCGTGTGTATGTGAGATTGGAAGACGATGCAATGAGGAGGGTATTCAAGTCCAGTAAGTAAGAGATAAAATAAAGACGAAGATGATATAAATAGATATAAAACGAACACTAAGCATTCATTGCCACTGTTACTAGAAGGCATGTGATCCTGTTTTGCCCACTTGTGAACAAAAGAAAGCAACTGCATTGCTCCTTTTCTACGACTTTACTTCCATTGTGAAACTCTAAAAGTGGTGAAAAGCTTCATGCTAGCTGGCAAGGCGAGTCTGTCGGCATCTTCTGCTCAAGCGCGTGACCTGGCATCCTCCTAAACAGCATAAAGTGATATTCCCACGGTGACAAAAGAAAAAGATTAGAGAAATGAAAAGTTCTTGTTTGCGAAGATAAGCTTGAGATTTGAACAAAAGGCCACGGCCCCTCAGAGATTAAAACACACACACACACACACACACACACACACACACACCATATAGGTCATTTCTTGGGGTATTTTCCCTGAGCTTATTAATTATTTCCAGTCTGGGATGGGAATATTTGTATTCTAAATATTTGATGGACACCACTGACTGTTAAAAGATTGATCTTCAAGTGTGTGTCTGTGTGTACTGCATTGTTTGTGTACTGTGTGTGTATGCGCGTGCATGTGTGTGTGTCTCCAGTAAACATAAAAAAGTAACTTTACAATTTTCTCCCCCAAATCTGACACGGTACATTTTAAAGGTACATTCAGTAGGTTCTATATTCAACTACAATATACATAGATAGATACAATATCTATCCATCATATCTGAATATTAAGACACACAAAATCCATCCACTATAACAGGCTATCCTTCAAGCTATACCAAACACAGAAAACAATATCAGCATTTAAACATAAACAATATTTCATGGAACCGAACCCTGCAATGGTTGACAATTCGTTGACAAAAAAAGTATTATCCTGTCACTAAGTTTTCAACGGATTGCATTAATACGATTCTTACGACAGAGATTAAGATACATCCTAATCCATCACATTTCTTAACAATGAGTAAAGCTGGGACGTAATAACCAGATATTCCCGAAATGTGTGCTCTTTCTGGGGGGTGTTTTTAGATGGAAGCAGGGAGGAAATGTCATCTCAGGAAGAGCACAGACTGTTCCATTTTGTGGGCCCTTGAAGACAGCCATCCTAAACCTTCTGATAAAGGGAGAGAACATTGATGGAACTGGGATTTTAAAAAAAATAAAGAAGGGAGGGAAAAAAGCAAGGAAGGGAGAGAGAGACCCCCCGCCCACCCACACACACACACACACACACACACCAAACTCACCAAAGTCTACAAAAGAAGACTGTCCCACTGCCTTGGCATTTTCTGGTGAGGTCCCAGACCATGTCTTGTTGAAGATCCCATCCTGGTAAGAGAAATTATACATTAATTGCAGCATGAAACTCTACTTTAGAGTACTTCAATGTTCAATGAGATTTGTAAAATAAACATTTGCTGGGGATGGACATAGGGAGCATGCCTCCTGGGGAAGCCTTATAATAACCAGTTAAGCAGTTCAGAGATACAGTAGGCCACTGTGGGTAGAGCAGAGGTTTCTAGATTGGTAGGTCATTAAAATAACCGTTGTGAAATAACAGAATTACAGATTACCATGCCTAAAGAGTAGGGCATTACAATAGTGTAGTCCAGCCCAGTGGAGTCATGCTAAGAGCTGTACAGAGGAACATATCCTTGTGATACTCAACAACACACACACAAAGACGCGACCATGCATACAGTAGCAACCATGCTGGCGCGCACAGACACATATATATACACACACACACACACACACACACACACACACACACACACACACACACACACACTTTCACGTAAACCTCTGAGCTCAATGAGGACCATCATTCATTGTGTTTAAGTGACAGTTTCGGTCACCTTTTAGATTACTGGTCTGTAATTATGTTGTAAGTAGTTATTAGAGTTATGTAGACAGGGACAAAAAGTACAATGATGTTATCTAGTTGTTATGTAGAACAATATGTTTAACTAGGAAATACAAATGAATGAAGGATGAATTAATGATGTCCAGATAAAAAAAAGAAAAGAAAAAGGGCTGTAATTTCTCTACATTAACCATGAGTAATAGTTTTACTTAAAATCCAAACTGTTGGAGTTAAAAGAAGACAAAATGCTTGCTCTTTCCAATACTTATGGAGGGCACTGTAAATGCCTTGCATGATGAGTTGGATAGAGCTTTCAGTTTGAGGTGGAGTTGATAGCTAGCTCCTACAGTTGCTAACTGCAACTGTAGACTCACTGACTAGTTAAATACAACCGATAAACTGCTAGATAGCTAGGTGATTTGATTAATGTAAGAAAGAAAATGCCTGTCTTCATTTGAGTTATGGTGCGAGTTTCCGTGGTGCCCTGAGTGGAATGCGATATCCTTATCTAATAAATAGAGTAAAAAAACGTTGATATTTGGCCAGTAAACCCTCCCTCCCTCCTCTTTCCTTATTTTCTCCTCCTGTACGGAAACAGAAGCTCTGTGCTGGACCGGTAGGACAGTGCAGCACTGCCGAGCCCTCCGTTAGTGATTTATAGCATCTGAGAAACAGTTTCACCGATGAGAGAGAGGGGGGGAAAAAAATAGAAAAAAAGAGAAAAAAAGAGAAAAAAAGAAGGTAACTATTCCTTTTCTGCTGGTGCTTATTTATTGCCTGGCAGCCAGACAAAAGGTAAGCAGCTTTTCGGAGAGACCGAGCATCTCTCCCGTTGGTTTGTCAAAGCGCGGGGGTGTCTGATGTGAAACCGCTGCATTTATCAAGTCACTCTCTCCGTCTGTACCAACCACACAGCAGGCATGGGACGACAATGCAATCTCAATAGCCTGGTCGGGCCTTGGTTAGGTCAACCGCTCTATCATCAGCTCATTGATTCTAGGTTCTGTTGATCGGCCGGTTGAGTCGGATTGGCACAGTGAGTCCACCACACATCCTCAGAGGGTTTAAAACACCAATCTCCTTGTTTTTAAAGTAGGATTGTAGAATTGTCGTTCTCTCTCTCTATCACACACACACACACACACACACACACACACACACACACACACACACACACACACACACACACACACACACATACCGGCTTGATTGAATGTGTGTGCCTTAGGGTGACCAACTCTTGAAGAATGACAATTCCACAATCGTGGTTTAAAAGGAGATTGGTGTTTTAAACACACTGATGATGTGTGATGGACTCACAGTGCCAATCTGATTGAGAGTTTTAAATCACACATATAGGAGGAGAGAGACCATACGGTTTTGAGCCTGTGTTTACCATCTGAGCCGGGGGTGACTTCTAAGTCTTTTTGATTGACTGGGTGTTAGAGGCTGTTGATTGAGTGTTTGAGGCAAGAAAAGCCACGACTGATTAAATCTGTTGTGTCGCCTTCTCCTGATTAAGCGAGCAGCGGGGTTTGAAGTGTAAAGATCTAACTACTGATGGCAGCAGGTTCGCCGTTTATAAAGGAAACGCTTTTGGTGTCTCTGATGGAAAATCATGTGCTTTTCTTACTCACTTAGGTGAGAATACAGAAGAAAACGAAGAAAGCATGAATGTCCCAACAGCTAAGCCAATACTCTCTTTTGCTTATTTGTTTAGTGGGAGCAGATTCCTTCAGCTGCTGAAATGACAGATCATATCAGGTGTTTCAGTAATAGGGTTGCACAAAGACGTGTTACCGGATGAAACCGGTGCATACCGCCTTTTTACGCTTTCCCAAACAGCAGAATGATGATGGTGCGGGAGACTTAGGCGAAGAAACAGAGAAAGTAATTAAAATGAAGGGTTGGATTGGGCCTAGAGCAGCGGCCTGTGTCCAATCGATGTTAGACAAAAGACCACCCCGGTAACGCTGCACAGCACAGGCAGGGGGGATTACTGGGGTCTTATACCCAGGAAAAAACAGGAAATGAGTCCCCTGAGTGTGTGTGCGTGCGTGCGTGTGGGTGCATGCACTGATCACTGGTGTATTTCATCAACAGCCCCCGTGGCCAAAGAAACTCCTCCTCTGGACCCGAATCACTAAACCAACAAAAACACCAACAAGAGTGAAGAGAGTGGATGAATTAGATGGGATTAATGATTGACCAAATGCTCACTCCTTCTAATCACCAAACCAATTATGTGTCCCTTAAGTGTGTGTGTGTGTGTGTGTGTGTGTGTGTGTGTGTGTGTGTGTGTGAGTGTGTACGTCAACCTCTCGACAGGCTAGAGTAGAAAGACGCATTGGCCCCTGGAGGGGCAGAAGGGGGAGTGAGGTGGGGGCAGGAGGGGTAGTGAGGTACCCCTTCAGTTCAAAACAGGCAACAACTCAGGAAGGGTGGAGATACAGTAGGTGCAGGGAAGGGGGCAGGAGGTGGGGGGGGCAGATCCTCAAAGGTCCTGGCCTTTACTGAGATGTGTGAGTGACCTTTAACAGGGCCCATCTGCAATACAGGGCCAAATAAAACTCTCACTCTCTTTCATTCTGCACCCTTTCATCAGTTCTGCCCTCCCCTCTTTCACACTTTCTGCCCTACTCTTCAAATCCCTGCGACCCCTCCTCCTCCTCCTCTCCACCTCTGTCTCCCTCTCCACCCGCTTCTCTTCTCTTCTTCAGATAGGTCTGGGGGCCCTATGCTCTGTGTGCCTCTGCATTTTGAATTTAAACTACCTAAAAGAAAAAAAAGACTACCTGCACTCTCCCAGAATACAAAACTATCACAGCAGTGAAAGCATGCATACTTGCCAACCGAGGAACGCAATCTACAAAAGGGGAAAGTATTTCTGTACACAATACAATGCAAGAATAAACCTTTCACATGTAGTCAATAAGGAGCCTATAGATTGTCATTGAATAACTCAAAATAATACTGGGGCTGTTTTTTTCATGGTTTGGGCTAGGCCCCTTAGTTCCAGTGAAGGGAATCTTTAATGCTACAGCATACAATGCGATTCTAATTGTATGCTTCCAACTTTGTGGCAACCATTTGGGGAAGGCCCTTTCCAGTTTCAGCACGACAATGCCCCCATGCACAAAGCGGGGTCCATAATGACATGGTTTGCCGAGTTTGGTGTGGAAAAACATGACTGGCCTGTACAGAACCCTGACCTCAACCCCATCAAACACCTTTGGGATGAATTGGAATCAAGTGTGTGAGCCAAGCTTCATCACCCAACATCAGTGCCTGACCTCAGTAATGCTCTTGCGGCTGAATGGGAGCAAATCCCCGCAACCATGTTACAACATCTAGTGGAAAGCCTTCCCAGAAGAGTGGAAGCTGTTATAGCAGCAAAGGTGGGACCAACTCCATATTAATGCCCATGGTATTGGAATGAGAAGTTCAACAAGCACATATGGGTGTGATGTTCAGGTATCCACATACATCTGACCATGTAGTGCATGTCCATGTCCAAATTGTGAACCTGCAGAATGGTTCGACCATTGAATTAGAGTGGCAAGCACCAGTCATCCTGCAGTCATTGCTGCTGAAATTTGTATCTGTATTTCCTATATTTTTGAGGATCCATTAGCCATTTTTTGACAGTGGTGCCAATGTGTGTCAAGTCTTACTAGTGACCAGCTAGAGCTCAAAGCCCGATGCTTCAAGCCTAGTGAACAAGCCTGTTTGAATTTCTACAGTTGAGCTTTCTCATCCCACTGTATATGATCTCCAGTTTGTTTACATTCTGCAGTTCGTAAGGTGGGAAACTATGAAGACATTAAGACTAAAAGGGACTAAAAGGGATGTTAAATTTAGATTTTCTATTGAAAATGTGATTTAGTCTAGGACTAGGCTTAAGTCTTGTCTGTGAAACCGGCCCTAGAACGCACACAACCCTCCAGTTTCCCAACAGGTGCTGTTACTTAAAGGTCCCATATTATGAAAAACTCACTTTTTCAGCTATACATTTGGGTCTCTGATGACCCTACAGCAGGGGTCACCAACTATATTTGTCCAAGTGCCAGAATTTTTCAAAGCATACACTGTGGGGGCCGGACTTTAATATATATATATATATATATATATATATATATATATATATATATATACGTATATATATATATAATTATTTTATTTAGGCATACTATTGTATATAGTACTATTAGCATATTACTGTTTAATATTTTCATTTTCTTACTAAATTAATGTTATTAATGATTATTAGCCTATTATCAGTGTGAACAGACTCCTGACACCTATTATCCAACCAGCCACCAGGGGGCAATCGAGATATTTTGGCGTGCTGTGTGCCAAACTAAGTGGGGATCTGAAAGAGGTTATGGACAAAACAATGAAAATAATTAACTTCATCAGAGGAACTTCCAGTACGCAGCATCGCCTGTTCCGCAAGTTTGTGCTGGAATCTGAAGCCATTCACGAGGACCTCCAGCCTGATTTTAAGAAGTTGGCGTCAGAGGGGAGATGTTAGTTCTCTCATTAACAAAATGTGAGTATTGCAGACATAGGATTTTATTGTTGCTATGTTAAATGGCATGGTTTATTCATTGTTAAAGTGTAATTTAATGACCTGGTTATTACCGTTTTATTTGATATAGGCTACAGATGCCAGGCGATACCAGGATGCCGCGGTGAACGTTTGACTGACCGACTTGAAAACAACATTTCTGGCAATGAAGGCCTATCATTTGCCATGCTATTTTTTTTATTTAAGTGATGTTAATCTTTTTCATTTTCTGACTGAGAAGTTAGTTATTTAAGTCACTGTTAATGTTACGAAATGTTAAACAAGAGCAACAAAGAGTGAAAAATAAAATAAAACGAAATGTTAAATACACCTATGAGTAGGCTATGTGAAAAAATAAAATACAACGAAATGTTAAATGAGAGCTATGAATTTGTCCTCATTCTTGCATGAGAATAGCGCTACGTCTGCCGCATTCCATTTAATAAAAGAGGGGAATTAGTTTCAGCTTCGCTACTGCTATTTAGTGCCCAACCAGAAGCAAGGCTGCAGCTTTGTGAATGAGGTAGGTCTGACTCCTCCTGCATTGTAAGAACTATATGAATCTATGATATATGTTCTAAACGGTATTTCCCTCATTTTCGAAAAAAAAAAAAAAAAACGTTAAAAAAACCCGTAAAAACATGAATATTCGGCGGGCCCGATGGAAAGCTTTGGTGGGCCGCATCTGGCCCGCGGGCCGCCTGTTGGTGACCCATGCCCTACAGTGAACAGTGTAGGTAAACAGTGAAATAAAGCAATTAAAGTATTTCCATGCAAGATGAGGTTTCATTACAATTATACCGGCCCCCATCTGAGTATCTCTGCCCACGACAGTACTATCAGTATGTTTTGTTGGAAAACTGGAGCAATTGCTGAGAAAGAATATTGTATTCTGGTAAGACAAGAAAATGTATTGGAGACTCCAATACATGTTCATGTCTTACCAGAATACAATATGTTTTGTATTGCTGACAGGCAATACAAAGTAATACAATACAAAGTAAAAGCAAAAGTTGCCAGAGCTCAAGAAAGAATAGATATTTAAAAAAAACTCTTTAAGTACAGTAAGAAAGTACTGATATGTGTACTTTACACCACTGCCTACAAGTCCTTGGCGGTTAGTCTCTTGTGCTGGTCTGTAGCAAGTAATTTAGCAGACTAGTTTCTCCACGGTCAGCAGTGCATGGGTAGGGAAAGGACTAAAAAAACATGTTGAGCAACAGAAATGAAAACAGAAAATGTGGACTCGTACCTTATTGAGCCATGTCTCAAAGCTGTTCTTCTCAGTTGTGAGGAACACATCTAAAAGAAGAGGGAGACAGAAAAGATAAAGCCATTACTTACACTGCAAAAAGTCAGCTGTCAAAAACAAGAACAATATATAAATAAAAGCAATAAACTTGCCAAGATTTTCTTATAACAAGTAAAAGACATCTTAAAACTACTGCAGTTAAACAAAAAACAAGCTTATATTGCCTTGATTTAAGATATATCATCTTAGTTAGATGTATTTTTGTTGCAGTGCATGAGTTGGACCATCTTATCAGGAACCAAACAGAACCTGAGATTGATGGAACAATCTGAGAACCAGGGTCATTCAGACATAACATCAAGGACATTAACCTATGGGTACAGCAAACTGATTTGTTTCTACTGCGTTGGTCGGTCCACTCCTCTCACAGCTCAGTTCACACTGGGAAACATTGCAGGACCGAAGGCTAGATGTGTAGATATGAAAGCTACAGTAGATGCCGAGTGAAAGTGAGACTGAGACGACAGATTTTCATCTGCATTTACCTTAGACATTATGTCCTCTCTCCCTTTCTTATGCACGTTCTCTTACCCACTCTCTATTCCTGGAGTATGCAACTATGCATTAATGATTATTCATTTAATATTTGTCATGACACTGCACTTTTAGTACCCTCCTCCTATCTCTGCTGCAGAGGAGCTAAATGGACATGAAATAATGTCATTGATTAGCCTCTGGGCTTTGTACTCTCCATGTAACCCTGGGCTAGGAGAACACTGCAGCATGGAGGAGACAGGAGAGAGGGAGGGAGGCAAGATAGAGAAAGGGAGAGAGATGAGGTGGGGGATATCAGGCTCTGTACTCCACCATTCTGTACTCAACACACACACACACACACACACACACACACACACACACACACACAATGTTTGTAGAGAACGCCCCCCACCCCCTGTGGTTGTCCACAGTGACCGGGGAGGGATACTGGGAGTCAGTGTACCCCATGTAGGGGGGGGTGTTCAACAGTGTGTGTCTGTGGGGAGAGGGATTGTTCATCAGAGTGACAGCTCTGTGAAAGAAGCTGTTCCGGAGCCTGCTGGTAAGGGACCTGAGCATCCTGTACTTCGAGTGTCTTAGATGGTAGGTGGATCAAACAGACTGTGGCTGGGGTGCAAGGTGTCCTTGAAGATGCTTACCGCCCTCAAGGCAACACTGGTCTTTCTGGAGGGACTCGGTGGAAGGGAGTTTGGTGCTGACGATGCGCAGTTGCCATACCACCACTGTGATGCAGTTGATTAGGATGCTCTCAATGGTGCAGTGGTAGAAGTTTGGAGTCTACCCCATGTGAAGTCTAGGCTTCATATCAGCCATGGGAATCCAGTATTTAATGGTGATAATTCAACTAAAGTGTGGCAAAATAGGAGTCACACAAAGCAAGCTTAAGACAACAACCCATTGGTAGTTTTCTCCATGCAGGCTAGTGGGCCTTTTCAATGGAGAGGAAGGCATGCCTGCCCAGTGACAGACGGTATTGACTGTTTCATGGTGTTCTGCAGTCAGATAGAGTGGGGATTGGGGTGGGAGGTTATCCCCATAGACATACAGACTGCACAGCACACATGCTAATGTGCACAGACATGAAAACAGGCACACACGCACACGCATGCACTCACCCGCATGCACTCCACAATCTCTGATCTTAAGCCATGTCAGTCATGTAGAGTGTGTACTGTGTAGCACTCTGCTAGTCTGCTGATGAGGACGTAAACAGGTTGATTAATCAGGCTACAAGGAAGCTTGCCTTCCACGTGTGGCAGAGTACAGACGAGGTAACTACTCCACATGACTTGCTCGACATCCTGTAAACATTATAGCCCCTACAGGACACTCATCCTTCTCCCTCTCCTCCTCCTCCTCCTCCTCCTCCTCCTCCTCCTCCTCCTCCTCCTCAATGACCCTGTTTCACAGCTACTGACAGCCTTCAGCGGCTCCATAAACACCCTGGCTCAGTAAAATAAAAATAGAAAAAACTGACGCCTTGCTTTAAACCTCTCTTCTCCTATCGTCGAACTAAACTAGTTTTATACGGTTGTGTCGCTCGCAACCATTTAGTGGCAATATCAGGAGGACCCAAAGGGGCTGACACATTTTGATGTATAGGGAGGGGGAGGTGACAACAAGGTCAGACAAACAAATTGTCATAATATTATGACAGGCTGCAAGAAGTTCATTATGCAAGGGAAATTACAGATAGCCTATACTAAACTTCATGGTGATTGACGTTATCCAAGTAATCTAATCGACTCAAATCAACATTCAGAAATGAGTGTGTTTCAATTTCCTAATGAAATTGAAATACAAAGAAATAAAATAATACATTTCATCTATAAAGCACTTTACATTGCAAAAAGCACTGCATGTGGTACATTAGCAGAACAAGAAAAGGTAAGGAAGAAAGACAAATGGGGGACAATAAGAATTGTATATCTTGTATTTACATTTACTTTGAACACTGATGCATAATTCAGGTGTAGGTCTAAGTGGAAGGCTAAGTGATATGTCATGTTGCGGCATAATTACAAGGTCGCAAGTGCTTAATTCACAAAGAACCACACAAGCTTATTAAAGAACGGTCTTAATTATTCAAAAAGAGATGAGATTTTTAATTGATACACCAAGACTTCTCAGTCTGTGACACTGGAATTATCACTATTACCAAAAGATGCATATGTCGATGAAAGCCTTCAAAGCAAATCATACGCAAAGCAGTTCTAATACCTTAATTGCAAAGTGGTAATCTTTAATAACACCATTGTTTTTCCACCTCCTCTCTTGGATTAGGAGTGCTTTAGTATGTTTCGATTAATTTCTCTCATCCTTAGAATAGAACAATCGAAGAAAAAACCCTTCAGACAAAAATATGTTCTCAGATGAGCCGCGTAACGGGGTGGTGAGTTGCAAAAATCGAATGTAGCATTACTTCGAATGTCGCAGGGAAACACAGGTACAGCCATAGAACATTAGTTTTGAGGCTGAACAAGATGTGAAGCAAAGCCAGGCTTAAAAGCTGGACAAACAATAAAGCACAGGTGTGGTGGTCAATTAACGAAACCGGATGGATAAGGAAAACAATAAAAGGAATCTCTGGCGGCCACTGGTGGCCAGTGGGAGAAGCAGCAGGATGAAGAGGATTGTTCACTATGTTTTACTCAGTGGATAAACGCATGGTTGATTCAAGACCACCATTACGAATGAGACAAATGCGTCTGTTTAGATTTCCTTATCACATAGGCTAATCTACACAGTTAGGTCCAATCAATCATCTTTTCACACTCAATTAAATAATCAGGAGAGTTATTGATTATAACAGGGGAGTGATATACAGTAAAGAAAAACAAACAAAAGGGGGTTTGGTTGATGATGTTCCAGAACCTCAAATTAAATTAGATAAAAAATGAAATGGAAAAATATGTATATGTCTTGATTACAGTGGTAATTTCACTGTCATATTTTAGACCACTTGTACACTGTCAGACCTATCCAGCGTATCACATGTCAAATGAGCTTCCATCGCAGACTTGAATTTCTCAGGATACGCTGCGAATGCCTCTGTTTGTTTGTCATGGTCCGTTTGGCACGCTTACCACCATTATGGCATACATATTTCTGGGATTAAAATAACTACATTTACATTATACCTTAAGGCGAAACGTTCCAGAAAAGAAAACAGTCCAAAGAGAGATAATTATTACAACATTGGATTTATCATGACATGGTATGAGATTGAGTTATGGCAATGCAAATGAATCATGAGATCACCTATGACGAGTGAGTTGATGGAAGGGGAGGAGTGGTGGATGGCCCTTATTATATTTCACCTAACTTGCAGTAAAACCTTGACGGTATGTACTCATTCAACAAATGAGGGCATATTACAATAAACAAAATCCCATTTTATCTTCAGAGATCTAATGTGGAGCAGGAGAAATAAAGAAAACCCTGATCCTAAATGTAGTTACATAACAAACAAACAAAAAGTATACAGAGAAAACAGCGTCTCTGTCTTGCTGTGTTACACATGGATTATCTCAAATGGATTACAATGAAAACACACCGAAAGCCTTGAGGGGGGCCTGGCGTTTTTACAAGAGGCAACATGGTCCCACAGCTTCGTCAGCGATACTCAATTAAGTTAAATGAGGCACTTAAAAAAAAAAAAAAAGCAAGCAAAGTGCAAACTATTTGTATCCCTCTCGGATCCCTATCCCCAGCACTGGGAGAATGCCAGCTATGATGTTTGTTTGTACATATATATACGCACGCACGCACGCACGCACGCAAACACTTAGGGGGAAGTTCCAGTAGCTGGTGGCACTGTAGAACTGTTTCTCCAAATGTAAATACTGACCCTGTTTCCAATTCCATCTCAGTGGAACAGAGAACAAAGTGAGGAGTAGTTCATTCCTCTGCTACAAAGAGCTGGCGTACATTAGACCAGCTCATAGCAGAGATGAACAATATGAGAGAAACAGCAGGCTGTAGTAGACCATACTGAGAGGGAAAGTGGCAAATTTCCAAAGCAGAACAAATCTAATTTGTTGGCCACTCTTCTAAAATACTGTGAGATGAGATGAAAAAAGATCTGCCCATGTTTACCAATCAAGAACCAGCATGTCCATGGGTTTATCTAAATTTATCCTCAACTTTTGGAAACCTCTTTGGGGACCAAGATAAAGCCTGTGTAGAGTTGGAAGTAAAAAGATAGGGATACGTTGCAACATTCATACAGCAACCTTGTTGAGAAAATGGGAATACTTTCTGGGAAATCCATTGCAGAAAGTAACTACAATGGGCTGGTAACCCGTTTCAAAGAAGTGACACCTTGCAACACGTTAAAGCAATCAAATACCTTGCTTGGTTGGACCTCAGAAGAAACTAAATTCTGTTTTTCCTGCAGGTTTTCTACCGTTTTTCTTCAATGTTACAAGATAGCATAGGCAACAACTCTGCAAAAATAGTTCTACCTGGTTGTAAAAGATAACACATATAACAACGAGCAATCATTCTACAGGCATGTGGGGAGAGGGTTCTTCGAACATCATGTAAGAATCAATGAAATTGCAAGCACATTCTCCCATCGCTCTATCCATCTTAATCAAAGCCAGAACGGCTAATCTGAAGATATTCATAACCTCTCAATCAGATTTGTTAAGGGGATTGGAGGCAATTGGATGGATCTGTCGACTGTTTGACTCAGACTTTATTATAGCTTTTTCTCAATTCCATTCGGGAAGTCGGGATGAAAGCTCCCACGTATTCCCCAGCATCGCATTAGTGTTTGAATAAACAGATTCTGATGGACAGCCCAGGTGGGGGTGGAGCTTTGACACAGTGTATTATAGATATCAGGGGTAGGGTTGGACTGTATCAAATTTCTGACACTGTTAAACTTCCCCAAATTTAACGGTATCAGGACTGTACCGTAATTATTTTCACACAATGACAAAAATGTGATACATGTTCCAGTTTTATTCTCTGAACAACATCAGAAACAGAATAGCAAACGTTAACAACATCTACGGGATGCTTAGTGGCATAATGCACTAAGCGTCGACCATGTAACTGCAGGGTTCCTGGTTCGATTCCAACCGTGGACATATCCTGCATGTCATCCCTTCTCTCTCTCTCTCTCTCTCTCACCCATCCTTCCTGTCAAGTCTATATCGCAATAAAAAAATTAAATATGAGTGGGACTGCCCCACTCAGAAAAAATTACTTTAAAAATAAATAAATAAATAAATACAAAATCTATAAAGCTACAAATATAAAGCTTGAGTGCAAATACAGCTGCCTACATAGGCCTAAATAAAAAAATTGTGCAAGGACACATTCATTCTCGGGCGTCTGTCAACCAAACGGAATGAAATGAACAACAAATCTATGGGCTACAATCCAGTACAATTATTTTAAATTAAAAGCACAGCCTATCACCCAGATTTGCTGGCTCGCCCTTGTCATTCAGTCAGAACCCGAAATACGTCCAAATTGCAGCAGTTTTTTTTTTTTTTATGTACCAACTCACTTGCGCTCGCCATCTCTTTTTCTAATTCTTCATTCTGAGGAGAAGCTGTCACGTGACTGGTTATTTATTTGACAAATTACATTGTCTACAAAAAGTTCTGTCATAATTTTCACAGCATCTTCAACCACACAGAAAGTGGTGCTGGACAAGCACTCTTAAGGCGTTTAATATATATAACAATTTATGACGATATTGACAAATACTGTTGCTATTTTCAAAAACCGCGGTATACGGTATAACCGCCCAACCCTACTCAGTGGGTGTTTTTCTCACTCCCTAACTCCCCAGGTCTCCCTCTTTTCTCTCACATGCCTTTTTCTGCCTGAGATCATTTCATTAGCTGGTGTGTGTGTGTGTGTGTGTGTGTGTGTGTGTGTGTGTGTGTGTGTGTGTGTGTGTGTGTGTGTGTGTGTGAGGGTGTATTCTAGCTGGGGAATGTCAGCTGCGTGTCAGAGGATAACTGGTATAAGATAGAGATCTGATTTTATAAGGACGGCCCGTATTTTAATACTAATGAATGCAATAACAGATTAGTTCAAGTAGCTGAGCACTCCAAGCTGTTTTTGATGGCAGGGAAATTTATTCTAAAACTATAATTCGCTGAATACACCAATTAATGTTAAAAAACATAGCCTTTTCTTTTTAACTCAAAGTTAGCGAAAGCACCACTTACATCCTTTATCAGGCCTAGGTCATTAGTCCGCAGTTACAATGCAGCATGACAGCAGAGCAAATTGTGGAAGAGGTCATCATTCTAAATATACCTTTTATAAACCTTTTAATAAGATTGAGAGTTTCTAAATGGAAAATTAACCTCAGACTAACAAGGCTGATTAAAGAGTCATATTAATCTTCAGGTGTGTTAATTAGAGAGGAAATTGTGCTGAAGAAAACGATAAGAAAAAAAACATCCGGTGATGAATGAGGATGAGCAGAGGTTTTGATTTGTCGTTAATTACACCGCGTCCGTCTCTCTCTATCATTAGTCTCACATAAAGCTTGTAAACAGCACGCTCTGTGATCCCCATTGTATGTGGCATGTACGCAAGACATGTGTTGACTCCCTCCCTCACAATAGCCACAGGTTCAGTATGATAGGCCTTTTCCTTGTTGGAGTTAAGTGGATGACTGTCCGCAGAGATGTCAAATTAGCTAGGGTATTATTCTGCTTTTTTTTCCTTTTCTTTTTTCGATGAATTCTAATGGCTTGTCATGACAAAAATAACTGTTATTAACCAACAGTCAACCATGCATTATAATATATCGCCCATTGCCCTTTTAGCACCGTGTAGTTAGAACTAGTGTGATAGGCCTGTTGCATTTAAAGCCAATTAAAGCATAACTCTACAGTAAGGCCCCTTACTACCCTGACTGCTTTGAGCTAGTAGTTATTACCTAATGCACAGAACGTCCTCTGACCTGTGTGCCCATTTGAGGCCAGTGCCCTCCCGTAAACCAAACCTGACATCCCTCTACTCTGCTCTAAATGTGTGTCAGATGAAGGTGGACACCTCTCGACCCTAACCTGTTGGCAGGTATCACCCTGCACCCATCCCATCTCAGGCGCGCCTGTTCCAATTAGCCCACAAAGGAGGAGGGAGAGGGAAGGGAAGAGAGAAAGAGGGCGAGACAGAAAAAGTGGGGGAGAGAGAGAGAGAGAGGGGGGGGGCTGCTTTTGAGCTCACCTCTGTGGCTTTAATGCCCCTGAGCGGGTTATTTGTTAGGCTGTTACTCAGAAAACAGGTTTGTGACTCCTATTACCTGCTTGGTGACAGACTTAAGAGGGGAACAAGACAGAGAGTGGAGGAGAGCAGGACACGTAGCCCTCAGGCCACAGAGGAGATGGGATCACACTGGGCCACACTGGGAGTGTCAGTGTGTCAGCAAAGCCCGGAGGATCATCAAAGATCCCAGCCACCCCAATCACAGTGTGTTTGAACCGATGCGGTCCAAAAGATGAAGCCTCTTCCGGAGCCTAAGGGCCAAAACTCAGAGGCTAATCAACAGCTACTTCCCCCAGGCGATCAGGCTCCTGAACAAGCCCACTGGAGACAATTGAGTATCATCCCCAAGCACACCCCATACATACGGACTACCTAAACCTTAAGCTCACAGCCACTTTACTACTTGAACTATCTATATTATTATTATTATTATTATTATTATATTAGTAATATTAATATAACTTTTTTGTCACTTATGTCCTGTCCTACTATCACTTTTTTAAATCTTGAATTATGCATATTGCCATATTGTCTTGTGCTGCAATATCAGGAACCGAAGGCTAAACATTTTACTCTGTATGTGAAATGTGACGTATCAATAACACTTGAAACTTGGAGACAGATCTCATTGCTCTATCCAAGGGTTGGAGGAGGTGGATGTCCACGTGTTGTGTGTGTGTGTGTCTAGTATTCACAAACCTAAGAGAAGCCATTCTGTTTTCATCAGTTAGATTCTATTCTCCTCAAATAAAGCAGGCTATAATGAGGAAGGAGCTTCCCACGGCTGTCAGAACTGCAGAGTCACTACCCATCTTCTGTCGGAGACTGAAGACCCATCTCTTCAGGTTACACCTTAACTGCTCCTCCTGAGACGTCTACTACCCCCGAGCACTGCGTCTCCTGAAAAACCCGCTTTTCCCCTTTACTGTGTCCCCTAAGACTTCTACTGCTCACCTTGTACTGTTTCTCTATTTCTCCAGTGTCTATATAAAATATAGACAGGCTAGCAACACACTACAAACAACTGAGAGGTGTTACCTGGTTCCAAAACAAAGTTGGACAGAGCGGCAGAGAACTCAACTCGATTGCATCAGGAGGAGATGTCATGAACAGGACATCTCAAATTATAAGGATTTTCACTTATAACATGTTGTATATTGTTATACTTATACTAATTGATTCTCATCTAATGTTCCATTTTGACTGTTTTTTTTTTTTTTTTTTTTTTTTACCTCTCCACTCCAGTCCAGGTTTCTGCTGCTGCACACACAGGGAGGAGGCGGCCTTTGACATTATAAAGAAAATGTCATGTCAGTCGTCAGTGAAATAGATACCCCGACCACCAGACATTTGGAGCTACATCTCCAGTGCTGGAGTAATGACCGAGGGAAGGGATGTAGCTTTGGAGCTACAGAAACCCTGCTCTGACACACACACACACACACACACACACACACACTCACACTCTCACACTCTCACACTCTCACACTCTCACACACACATGCACACACACACACACACACACACACACACACACACTCACACACTCACACACTTACACTCTCACACTCTCACACTCTCTCACACACACACACACACACACACACACACACACACACACTCACACACTCACACACTCACACACTCACACACTCACTCACACACTCACTCACACACTCACACACTCACACACACACACACACACACACACACACACACACACACACACACACACACACACACACACACAGCGTACATGAGGAAAAGCACTGCTGTAGATATCAATCTGCATATCAGGTGAAATACTGGAAATAGAGGGAAACCGAAATGGGAAATCCATCCTTTTGTGACATGGAGATCCAGAGTACACCTCTAGAAAGGGAAATTAAATACATGATTTATCAGATTGTGGGGAAACAAAAGAGGCCAAGGTCAGGTAGTGTTTGAAACATTGCTATGTCTGCTACACAAAAGCCAGCCAAAAAGCTATGACTCTCATGAATGCCACAAACACATCAGACAGACTAATTTCAAATAGGCTAAGTCATTGCTGTGCTATTAGCTAATTGTAAGTATTTCCTACATACAGTCCTCTCCAAGACTGGTCTGCAACGCACAGGGACTACTGCTTTAGAGCATGGAGGTGTCAGTGTCTACATCGTCAGTGTTCACTGCCCGCAGGGCTGCGTGTTTTCTCACAAGGACTGTCACCCAACACTTGCCCTATTGCACCATGAAGGAAGAGAGGGAAGGGGGCATGCGTAGTCTGTCTGCCCATGACTGGATATTCAGCCAGCTACAAATCACTTAGAGAAAAGATTACAGTCTCCATGAAATCATCTTTCACCTATTAATCAGACAAAATATCTGCAGACGTATTTCCTTAACAGTTGAAAGATAACAGCTTGTTTGTGGCCCTGGAACTGACATGAACAGATTTCGAGACAAACTCGGAACTCCAAAGACTGCCAATGCCAGCTTCCAATCAAACACAATGCAAAAGAAGAGCATGGGAATTCAGGGGGGAAACAAACGAGGTTAAATCCCATAAATAAATCCAACATAAACCAATATACACACTGTGTGCCTTGAACCCAAAGGTTTTCAAAGCGCCTCATTCACAAACATGACACAACAGAGGCAGAAAATTGAAAGATGCTATTCTGAGGAAGAAATAATCTCATAAAACCATTAAGGGAACAACGTAGGTGCACTGTGGAGGATTACGCCAACTCCTTGTGCTGGATCCTGGTTCTCTGGCACTTTATTCTGTGGTGGAAAAGCGTAAGAGGAAAACTGTTCACAGTAGTCCTGTAACAAGCTTAGAGTAGCTCAACCGTGAGTTCAGTGGAACCTATGTGTACAATATGTATGTGTGCGTGTTTATTCATGAACATATTTGATTTCTGTGTGAAGCCAGCCCCTTAAGCTACTTAGCCTAATCAAAACTGAGTGGGTTGATGAAGTTAATGCTAACAGAGTGTAGCCGCTACATGGTCTTACCATGAGTCAGCTGATCTCACAAAAACTTAGTCCATAATAACATTGACTCACATAAACATCAGGGAAATATGGCTGTTTGTTTATCAACAGAATACATAGGGGGGTCTGGGGGGTATTCCATTAACGTTGGGGACAATCCAGGCTTATTTTTGATAAGTCTCGCGAGACTTGTCAGAATAAGCCTGGATTTTCCTTTAGCAACGTTGATGGAATACCCCCTGGGTCTGTATGGTTGAATCCTGCTTTGTATTATGCTAATACAGCATACCACTCAGAGCCTAGAGAGGAGAAGAGTAGTAGTAGGCCTACAACTTCTATGGAGCAGAATAGCCTATTTAGTGAATTGCAGTGGATACAGCATAACCTCAGGCCAGAGGCACAATGTACTGTATATCAACAAGAAATATGGAGCTTTATTTATTCATATATTCATTTATCTACACAAACATATGTTTACCAAAAATAAATGAAACAATGTTCCATTTGATACTCAGCTTTCCAGAAAAGGCAGACACATTGCACCTGAAAGGCTGGAGCCACACACTGACTAGAACGTTCTGTGCTTGCTTTAATCTTTAATGCTGGAGAATGACCACTTTTTACTTACATTAGCAAATGTAGAATTTATGACTACAGACATCTATATACATATCTGTTCCATGATATTCAGTGCTAGCTATGATATACCATCACAATTCCATAAAATGCATTGTCAATTAGAGTAAAGACATTAAGTGGCAGTTAGGCAAAATATCTCACTCCGCAACATCCATCCATCCCTGCTCCCACCTCCCCTGACTTACTCTCATAGTGCAGAGTAGACGCACCTGAATCTCCACATCAGCATAGCTAAGATACTCACTGTGTTACTGTGGATCTTTGTACTGTGTTATTATTATCGTCAAAATGATTATGGTCGGGCCACTGTTTTTCTGAATGGGATTTCAATGGGATAGAGATGATCTCGGTGATCTTCTGCCAGCTAATTTCACTTTTAACGAATAGCTACAGATATACCAGGGTCATTTGACAATATTTGAATTATTACAATTTCCCTCCTGCCACTTTAATGTGCCTGGCCACCCATCCTGAATTTAAAATGGTTCGTTCACTCATATATAATTAAGTCTGGATTTGACATTTTCAAGGTTGATTGTTCTGTTTCCCTTTCTTTTTTTCTTTACCATTCATAAAAAATGAAGATCACAAAAAAAGAGCATGACTCCTGACTCATTGGCATTTACTCCCTGCATAGAACCAACCTCCTCTTGTAGGCTTTAAATGTTGCGCCTATCTCGGTGTCAAAATACCACTAAATATTTCCCCGTGCATGTTTTCTATCCCACATGCAAGTTGCTCCCTCATGCTGTTAAGTATACTTAAATGTTTACTTATAATACTTTATTTTAGGTTATAGGCTAACTAAGAAAGCTCATAGACGGTGGTTGTTTGACGGTCAGGAAAAGCGTGAGACTCGCAGCAGTCACATTCAGCTGGAGGACGCAGGCAGCAGCAATTAAAGTCATCAACTGTGACTATAATTGCGGATCGCACCAGTCTCGTTTTCATATTGAAGCATAGTATTTGGGAACCTTTTGTTGGTCTTCCTGCCAAAGTAGCTGGTCAAATGTAGAGATTTCACCGCCAATGCGCAACATCTAACAGCATTTAGTGAGTGTTAATGTTTTGCCCTGATAAACACATAAGGACAGTTTCCCTGACACAGATTAAGCCTAGTTCTGGACTAAATGACACTTTCAATAGAAATCTCCATCAAAGACATGTTTCTGTCCAGAATTATCTGAGTCCGGGGAAACCGGCCCTTAGCCCTTACAACTGCATTGAATGGCAGAGATTTGTATGTATCCTATTTGATGTTGCATATGTTGTTAGTGCATGTGAAGAACTTGAGTGAGCTTACTCACAAAATGAAATAGACCTAACAAATGTAATTATTTCGCAATATCAATGTCGTGCTAAATCCCTTTGGAAATTCCCACTCTGCTAACCTTGTTATGGGGAAGCTGTTTCCTTTACATTTACTCTGAAAAGAAACTTGACTAGAACAAGGTTGCCGAATTGGATTCTGCATGGAGCATTACGATGCCATGTTGCCTAGCGACAGGCCATGCGACAGCATCGGTGTCTTTGTGCATACTGACTTTTATAATCATGTGGCAATTACCACCTTTTTCCGGATTAGTTATTGCATCCCCCAATTTAGCAGAACCATTATCAAGATGTACAAATGTGATACCTACCCCAGGGTATCTGAACATGTCTAGTGTAACATACAGTAACTGCCATATACAAACCAAATGCTAAAACCCCTGGGGGTGATTATTTGATATTTGATGCTAGAGGCTTATTTGAATGTTTATAATGTTAGCATCTATTGCTCCTTTTATTGTGAGCTTTGTTAACACACTGACTTGATAATCCTGCTAGAAGTAGCCTATAGGCTAGGCCTAGAGTCACCCAAGAGTGTCTGAATTAGGCTATTATAAGGAACTGCTTTGACTCTTTCCAGTAATGACATACTGCTCATATAAGTACCTTACCACAACCATAGATCAGACTGGTGATGAGCTGTGAGGAGAAAGCACTGGTAGCGTAGAGAGAGATGTGATACCAGCTTTAAACATGTCCCTGTGACTGTGACATACTGTAGAGATGGATGGCTGCTTTACGACAGTCCAATTTAAAGCTTAGATGAGGCCTTGACATTGAACAGGAAGCAATTTCAGATCTCATACCAATAGTGCAGTGGAGGCGGGGCACTGAACTGAGCATAGGTGTGTATGTTTACAGATTTAAGGCTACCTTACTGCTATTCTGACCTTTTTTTTTTCTTTCTTTCTTTTTTTACAGAATATAACTTAATTGCAAAAAGATGTACGTTTGTCTTGGCTCAACAAAGTAACATAGTACAAACGAACAGCAGTCAGTCTATCAGTTTCAATTTTCAAAATGGACAGACAAAATGAACAGTCCAATGGATGTAATATATCAGACTGATAGTAATCTCTGACCTGTTTAAGGCCACCATGGCCACTCAGAGTGCACAGTGAAGGAGGAAACGATAGGATAAATGCCTCGTCTCTCTGTTTGGCTTCTCCAGCAGAGCTATAAATATTATACCATTATACCCTAGCCTCCCATACATATGCAGAAGCAGCTGCAGGAAGGTCCACAACACAACTCTGACTCACCAACCCATTTTCTCCTCCTGAAAAGATTCATCATCCACACTCCCACACTAAGCTCCTCACAGCCCCATACTGATGCTCCTAACAGCCATAATTGTAGAGCAGTGTTCAATGTTACATTTTGTGTTATTGCTAATCTGCAGGCATTTTCTCCACAGCTGCATAGACCGTTTTCATAGGCCGCTTATTTTTTTTCTCCACACTGCCAATCAGTGAAAGAGCAGTCTTGCCACGACGATGGGGTACCATCCATCTGTCCGCTCGGTTTGGGCAGCAGGCAGCCCCCCCATGCCAGGCCCTCACTGCCAGGTGATGTGGGCCACACTGAGCTCCGGCCTCTGCTTCTGTGTAGATAGGCTGGTTTAAAATCCCTTTAGGACATACATATTCACTAGTCTACGTACTCACTAATCTACAACCTCTTACAAAAGAGGACGAATATGAGAAACAAGCAGCTGACGAGCAGTCATTCAAACTGACTGACTGAACCCGGAGGCTGAAGCATGTAGTAGAGTAGATAAGTGTTTAAAAAGGTTCATACTGCCATCACAACGATGGGCTACCTCAATGCTGCTCTGCGGTAGACACAGGTTGTGAAGACGTGTGAAGTGCTGCCGGAAGCCACCAGAAGGTGGTGATAAGAGCTGTGAAGGATGTGAGAGAAGATCCATCCTTCTGTTGGTATAAATTACTGACAATTGCTGACATTATTGGTGTTATCTTATATTAACACCAATAATGAATATCTTCTGGGAACAAATTTGGCAAACATTTAATTGATTATACTGTAGCAGATCAGGGGCCTCATTTATAAACTTTGCGTACACACGTAAGAAGGCGTACGCCACTTTCTAAACAAACTTTGGGATTTATAAAAAAAATTAACTTGGCGGGAGAATGTGCGGTCCTCCATGGACACTTTGACCATGCGTACGCACATATACTGGAGAAATGAGCAACTGCGACGCCGATGGCAGAAGGATGAAACTCAAGAAACGCTTTGAAATTGATACTGTGTACTCTGACGTAGTATACAGTATATATATATATATAGCAAATAAATCTAGTAACCAATAAATACGCCCGTTGGGGCTAACTGCACTCCACTGACTTGTGTGATCTCTAACTGGGGGTGTGTTTATACAGGTCCAGGCGAGGGCCTGCTACAGCTGCTATAAAAACACCTATACCATGGGGATCTGGGTTTGCACTTCACTGTTTTTTCTTGAACCTGTGATGTTCACATTCGGGTGATGCCGTCTCAAATGAGTGAGCAACTTCGACGTACAGCTAGCCACATTGTTTGGCTAATCCATGGGAGGGTATTTGATTGGGAGTTTATTTTATTGTTTGATTCATTTGATTGGGTAAAAGTATGCATGCAGAGAGTGATTGGCTTAGATAGAAATGGGGGCGGGCTTAATGGAGGTAATCTGGGTGGCAGGGAATCGGAATGACAGTATAGAGCGAGATGGGAGTTGGTAAGTTGAGCTCTGAATGATTGTGTAGTTTGTTGAATCTTTTCTGTTAGTTCGTTCACTGTTAATTATTTACATGTACTAATGGATCAATGTGTTTTCAGTTTTACAATCTGTTTATTAGAGGAAGAAGGAAATCAAACCGAATTGTGTCAGTCTCATCATTTCACCCGTACTGCCGGAGCAAGCAGAAAATTCACCATTCAGCTAAACTAGAGGGAGAGCTGAACAATTGTAAAACACCCGCTGACGACCGCAGGAGGACGGACCGTCAGTTAGCTAAGGAATACAAGCCCGGTTGGACGCAACAGAAGCTCCGGGAGGACAAGGATCCATTCACCGGAGATAAGAGCAAGCTAAAGCCTGGTCAGGTTAGTGACGGAGCCGCGGCGCTCGCAACTGTAGCTAACTAGCCACTTGCTAGCCAGCGTAGCATTAGCAAACTAAGCTAGCGTTAGCCCTGTTGTTGCAATAGCGCAGCAGGCACGCGGTAGAGCTTATAGCACTCAAAGCTACAGCTAACTAGGCCGGCAACGGAGCCGGGGCGCCCGCGACCGTAGCTAACTAGCCACTTGCTAGCCAGCGTAGCATTAGCCAACTAAGCTAGCGTTAGCCCTGTTGTCGCAATAGCGCACAGGCACGCGGTAGAGCTTATAGCACTCTAAGCTACAGCTAGCTAGGCAGGCAAGGAGTGAAACAATCCACGGCTAGCTTCAACTGGTTAACCCAACTGCAAGAATCCACAGCCAGCTAGGCTAACCTACAAGACCCACCAAGAAAGGAATTGCGAGCTAATAGCAGCTACCCAGAGAGCTACCCACACCCAGCACTCTTCTCTGTGACTCTATTGACTGTTTGCATTAAAATAGGTTTGTGTGTACCTGGGTATTAAGTCGTCGGGGGGAGGAAAATCCTCTCCCACTTTATTATTTTATTTTTAGCAGTATCCCTGGGATGACCCCACGGTGAACCTGGTTCCGCTGCCGAAGACTAGTTAAGGAAGTGCAGGGACCAGCGCAAATCAGCTCAGGGAGTCAGAGAGGGCTGAAGATATAAGATAGAAAGACGAAACAGGTACACACAAGTTATTTCTGAGTCACAGGCAGAATGGAAGCACTAAGGACCGAAAGGGAAAAGTTGGCAGTCACTTTTGAGAGAGGATACCGCCACATCATCAGGTCAGTGGCATTGAAACAAGATGACATGAAACGCGAGTGGATAGCGCTCCTATCAAACGCGAAAGACCTAAACTCTGCAGACGACAATTATGAGGAAGGTTTGCAGGCCAAAGCAAGTCAGGAACCTGAGACGGGTAACAGTCAGCTTCTTCAAGACATCACCAAGGCCGCTGAGGAGAGAGCTCAGAAGGTTGAACAGGTCGGTCACGTTTTAAAGGCCAACATGTGGACAAGGTTCGCGGGGGTCGAACTTTCATCCACAATTAGACGAGCAGAAAGGAGTCACGAAGGCGCGAAGAGGATCAGTCTAGAAGAGGCAACCCACGACGTTTGTAAAGAACGAAGCACACTCACAGAGAGCCTCATCATCAAAGCGCGAAGTCTGCTATCAAGCTGGGGGGAGTGGATCCCTGTAGTTGAGGCGTGCAACACGAGAAAGTCACTAGAGGAGCTGGAGGACAAAAGGGATGAACTTTGGGAAACGTTTGTGACTGAATTTGGAAGAGTTGAGAAGGAGAATACTGACAAAATGGCCGACAAGGCCGCCGCAGCAAAGCAAATGGCCACCGACGCTCTCGCCGAAGATGAGAGGAAAAGGGCCGACGTTCTCGCCGAAGATGAGAGGAAAAGGGCCGATGCTCTCGCCGAAGATGAGAGGAAAAGGGCCGATGCTCTCGCCGAAGATGAGAGGAAAAGGGCCGACGTTCTCGCCGAAGATGAGAGGAAAAGGGCCGACGTTCTCGCCGAAGAAGAGGCCAAAGATCGAGCGGCGAATAGAGAAAGGGCCGACGCTCTCGCCGAAGATGAGAGGAAAAGGGCCGACGTTCTCGCCGAAGAAGAGGCCAAAGATCGAGCGGCAAATAGAGAAAATAAAGAAGCCATCGCCAAGCTGGAAAGGAAAGCCGCTGAGGCAAGACTGAAGTCAGCTGATAGCGTGGCCGAGTTTGAGAAGGAGACAGCGAAGGTGAAATTGGGGGCCGAAGAAGAGATCGCTGAGGCAAGGCAGAAGGCGGCCGTGATTGAGTTGAAGGCAGCAGAAATAGCCGCTCAAGAGCGCGCCAAACTACTGGAGGCTCAGCGGGAAGCATGGGAACAAGCCCGGGAGGCAGGGCTGGAGAGCGCCACATATGGAGGCAACCGCACTAGAGCCAAGATCAAACTCCCTCCAACAAGGCTGCCCGTGTTCAGCGGGTGTATGAGAGATTTTCATCGCTGGCGGAAAGATTGGGAGAGCCTGCAGCAGCAGGGAGACCCATCGGGGTCGCCAGAGGTGAAGAAACTCCACCTTCTCGAGAGCATAGACCGAAAGGTTTTCGAGGAACTCAAACTCTCGAGCTACCGCTCAGCGGAGGACGTATTCAAAGCCTTGGAGAATCGGTTTGGAGACAAGGCAACCATCGCGCTGCAAATTATTGAGGAATTGGAAAGAATACCAGCGGTAAAAGGAAACCAGCCGAGGAAAGCGATCGACCTTATTCAGGCAGTGGAAAGAGCCCTCATGGACCTGACTGACTTAGGAGAAGTGGGCGCTATGAAGAACCCACTTGTAATTAAGGCCATCGAGAGCAAACTGCCAGATCGCGTGCAGGAAGGCTGGTTTACCTTTGTAACCGAACCCGAAAACCAAGTCACCCCAGACAAGCAATTCGATGCTCTTCTTCTGTTTCTGAAAAGGCAGGAAGTAATCCTCGAAAGGATGGCGCGAATCCGAGGCTCCACAGAAACCTCTGGGGGAACACCGGAGAGGCCAGTCAGATGGGAGAAGAGGGCATTCACGAGGGCCACGGAGAAAGACTCACCGGTAGATGAAGAAGAGGAGGAACATCGAGGTGAAACCAGAGTCACGGGCAGGAACTCGGAAAGAAGAGAAGAGTGTGACATCTGTGGAAGCGATCAGCACGGTGGCAAAATATTCTTCTGCCAAAAGTTCAAGAGTGTCAGTCTGGCAGAGAAACGAGCCATAGTAAGGCAAAGCAAAGCCTGTCAGAAATGTTTGGGCATGCACGGCGCCGACGGGGAGTGTAGTAACCGGTACCTGTGCAGAGTGTGCAAGCGGGATGAAGGAAGGGCAAGTCATCACTACCTTCTGTGTCCCGAGTGGAGTGAGGGAAAGAAGACAGGGCCAGGGTTCGCTGACAAGCAACGAGAATTCCTGGATTCTTTGGGACTCAACCCTGAACAGGAGAGGAGGGCGAAGGCATTCACCAGTAAGGCTTCGATGACGCTGAGCGCGGGCGCAGAAGGCGGAAGTCTCTTCGCAGAGGATGGGCCAGAGGAACATCCAGTACTAATGATGATATTGACAGTCAAAACAGAAGATGGATATGCCCTGGGAACTCTCATAGACCTCGCCTCCGACACAAATTATATCACCAACCGGGCCGCCGATCGGCTCCGACTGGAGCGGAAGCAAGTAACACTGACTGTGCATGGAGTCGGTGGAATGAAGGTCAAGGTCAAGACTAATAAGTACCTGCTAAAGGTCAGAGCGTGGAGCAACAACAGATGGAGTCCCCACGAGATGGTATGCTACGGGCTCGACACAATCGCTCGTGCAGACAAGGTCATCAGTCCAGAGCGACTCTGTAAGTTCTTCCCTGGGGTCGAGAAGGAAGAGCTGGTCCGACCTAAGGAAATCGAGCTCTTGATCAGCCACCGAGAGGGACGACTCGCTCCACGGTGGAGAAGAGGGACGGGAGACTTGGTGCTGTGGGACGGGCCTCTGGGGAAGACCGTGGGAGGAACGCACCCAGACCTGTTTGAAAGTTGGGAAAGATCCGCACACAACTCCCAGACGCACTTTGCGCGTTCTCTGAGAACGGAGGCAGTAAGATTTGAGGAGATCCCCTGCAAGACGCCCAGCGCAAAAGAAGAGGATGGAGACCAGAAGCCGCAAGGTCATGAAAAGACCGGGAGAACAGCTGCAAGCAGCAAAGAGGTCCTCGAGTGGTGGAGCTGGGATAGCATCAGCGCCGCGTGCGAGCCAAAGTGTGGAGGGTGTCGCTGCGGAAATTGTCAGCCGGGCGGGAAAGAGATGACTCTCGCAGAGGAAAAGAAGATCAAAACCTACGCAATTACCCGCGTCAACATCGGGGACAAGCCAGCCGGATGCATCGCCCAGCTGGCCATGAGGAAGACGGCAAGGCTGCCAGAGGTCGCCCACCTAAAAGAAGAGCGGAGAGCACTTGAGGAGGACACCTATGTAGACGACATTCTAGCGTCTCATGGCGACAGGAGAGAGCTGAGGAGCATCACGGAGGGAATCGAGAGGACGCTCAACGCTGGAGGTTTCGCTCCGGAACCACGGATCCAGTCGGGTCAAAGTGGGAGGAGCAAAGAGGGCCAGCCTGCAGAAACGAGGGCCAATGTGGAGCCAGAGTCAGAGGTGTTGGTGCTGGCTGATCAGCTGAGCGAGGAAACATCCAGGGGAGTGGCTGTAAGTGCTCGAGACAGCGTGAGCATGCTGCAACGGAAAGCGTTCACTGCAGCTGTAACACGCGCTCAGGCGAGGAAGGGGCTGGACCCGAAATGCGGCATTGAGGAGGAAGCAAATGCAAAGGGGACATCCACACCGGTTGGGAGTTCCAGGGACCCCGAGCATGAGAGGGAGAGGCTCTGGGGCGCTGCTCTCATGGACCTGATTGAGCCAGAACGCTTCAGTGAGATAGGCAGGCTCATTCGGGTAGTTGGGTGGGTCCGGCGAGCTGTTAGGCAGTGGTTGGTTTGCAGGAGGGCTCCAGAAGACGCAAAGTGGGAGGCTACACGCCCGAGGGAGACAAGAAGCGGAGTTAGCCTCGGCGTCCAGGAGCTGAACGCAGCTTTCCGCGACCTGTGTCTGGCTGCACAGGATGGAACAGAGTTTCCTAAGACGACTTGGGACAGACTGGTAGTTGAGAGGGTCGAAGGGCCGGGGCTGCTGGTGTGTTCCGGAGGAATCCAGGAGGCGAAGGAGGTGGGAATCCCACTTGTCCCCTACACTGCATGGATCAGCACTCTGTTGGCAGGGGAGGCCCATGGGGCGAACCACGAGGGGTTGGCTGGCACCCTATTGAAGATGCGCAAGAAGGCGTGGGTGATTCAGGACGAGGAAGGAGCGAGGGCCACGATCTCTTCCCAACGCTCGACCGAGACGTTGGGCGGGTGGTCGTGCTGCTTCCCGTGGAGGAGCAGTAGAAAATAACTGTATTAAAGAGAGGGAAAGTTGTGGTCCATTTAGGCACAAAGGACCAATGGACCAAGTGGGAGGTGTTTGGCTAATCCATGGGAGGGTATTTGATTGGGAGTTTATTTTATTGTTTGATTCATTTGATTGGGTAAAAGTATGCATGCAGAGAGTGATTGGCTTAGATAGAAATGGGGGCGGGCTTAATGGAGGTAATCTGGGTGGCAGGGAATCGGAATGACAGTATAGAGCGAGATGGGAGTTGGTAAGTTGAGCTCTGAATGATTGTGTAGTTTGTTGAATCTTTTCTGTTAGTTCGTTCACTGTTAATTATTTACATGTACTAATGGATCAATGTGTTTTCAGTTTTACAATCTGTTTATTAGAGGAAGAAGGAAATCAAACCGAATTGTGTCAGTCTCATCATTTCACCCGTACTGCCGGAGCAAGCAGAAAATTCACCATTCAGCTAAACTAGAGGGAGAGCTGAACACACATAGCCGATCACAATTGAACAATGCTGGCATACCTTTGGTCCGATCCACCTGTCTTTGTCCATTGTATATACAGTATATCTCAAAAGTGAGTACACCCTTTATATTTTTGCAAATATTCTGTTATATCCTTTCAGGGGATAACATTATCCTACTGAAACTTTGATATAACTTAAAGTAGTCATTATGCTGCTTGAATAACAGTATAGATTTATTGTCCTTTGAAAATTACTCAGTACACAGCTGTTAATGTCTAAACAGCTGGCAACAAAAGTGAGTACACCCCATAGTGAACATGTCCTAATTGTGCCCAATGATGTTGTTTTCCCGCCCTGGTGTTATGTGACTCGTTAGTGTTACAAGGATTCAGGTGTAAATGATAAGCAGGGCTGTTAAATTTGGTGTTTTGGGCACAATTCTCTCTGAATGCTGGACAACATGGCACCTCATGGCAAGGAACTCTCTGAGCGGCTGAAAAAAAGGATTATTGCGCTTCACAAAGATGGCCTTGGCTATAAGAATATTGCCAACACCCTGAAAATGAGTTGCAGCACAGTGGCTAAGATCATACTCAGCGGTTTTCCAGGACAGGTTCCACTCAGAACAGGCCTCGCCAGGGTCGACCAAAGAAGTTGAGTCCATGTGCTCAGTGTTATATCCAGAGGTTGGTTTCCAAAAATAGACGTGCGAGTGCTTCCAGCATTAGTGCAGAGGTTGCAGAAGTGGGATGTCAGCCTGTCAGTGCCCAGACCATACGCCGCACACTGCATCAAATCGGTTTGTATGGCCGTCGCCCCAGACAGAAGCCTCTTCTGAAACTGATGCATAAGAAAGCCCGCAAACAGTTTGCTGAAGACAATGAATCCAAGAACATGAGTTACTGGAACCATGTCCTGTGGTCTGATGAGACCAAAATATACCTGTTTGGGTCAGATGGTGTCCGGCGTGTGTGGCGGCACCCTGGTGAGGAGTACCAAGACAAATGTATTTTGCCTACAGTCAAGCATGGTGGTGGCAGCATCATGGTCTGGGGCTGCATGAGTGCTGCCGGCACTGGGGAGCTGCATTTCATTGAGGGACACATGAATTCCAATATATACTGTGACATCCTGCAGCAGAGCATGATCCCCTCTCTTCGGAAACTGGGCCGTTGGGCAGTTTTCCAACATGATAATGACCCTAAACACACCTCCAAGATGACAACGGCCTTGCTGAGGAAGCTGAAGGTTAAGGTGATGGACTGGCCAAGTATGTCTCCAGACCTAAACCCAATTGAGCACATGTGGGGCATCCTCAAGAGGAAGGTGGAGGAGTGCAAGGTGTCCAACATCCGTGGGCTCCGTGATGTCGTCATGGAGGAGTGGAAGAAGATTCCAGAAGCAACCTGTGCAGCTCTGGTGAATTCCATGCCCAGGAGGGTTAAAGCAGTGCTAGATAACAATGGTGGTCACACAAAATATTGACACTTTGGGCACAATTTAGACATGTTCACTATGGGGTGTACTCACTTTTGTTGCCAGCTGTATAGACATTAACAGCTGTGTACTGAGTAATTTTCAATGGACAATAAATCTATACTGTTATTCAAGCAGCACACTGACTACTTTAAGTTATATCAACGTTTCATTAAGATAGTGTTATCCCCTGAAAGGATATGACAGAATATTTGCAAAAATCTAAAGGGTGTACTCACTTTTGAGATATACTGTATATATGCCATTTAGCTGACGCTTTTATCCAAAGCAAATTACATTGCTGTGAGTAGATATATTTTTCTGCAAATGGTCCCAGTGGGAATTGAACACCCAACCTAAGTTGTGCCATGCTCTACCAAATGAGACATAGAGAACTAATTAAACTTGAGGACCTTGAGGACCTTAAGTCTAAGTCATAATGGCATTTTGTGAAAGAGAAAGGCAGTAAAGACGATTTACTTATTCAGTGGTGAGGAAAATGGGAATTTCTTTCTCTCTTAGCCAACTTTAAAAGTTAGACTTGGCTATAATATATTTCAATGTAATTGTTAGGAGCTTAGGGATCAAGTCAGTACACAGAGGATGGGAAAATAATTTAAAGGAGAAAAGGAATCAATGTCTGAAAAGGAATCAATCCCATCATAAATGAATGTATGCCATTATACATGTTTGAGCTACGTGCATGGAAAAGACAGGATTCTTGTAGCTAGGCTAAAACTTCTAAAACGTATATATTAGGGGTGCAACGGCTCTCGGTTTTTTTACGGACGGTACGGTTTGCGTTCCACGGCTCAATTCACTAGTGAACCGTGACGGTTTTCGGTTTTCGTTTTTTTTTTTTTTTTTTTTACCTTTATTTTACCAGGAAGTCACATTGAGATTAAAACCTCTTTTACAAGAGAGACCTGGCCAAGACAGGGTCAAAATAGTAGCTTAAAAAAACTGTTCAGATAACAAGACAGGACATAAGACAGTGGCAACAATACAATAGACAAACAATGGTAGGGGTATTTACAAGGTGATTAAAACATTGAGAAGTCTAACCAAAGCAGGTACAGCGAGCGGTGACCACATCCTTTAATCTACGCTTGAAGATACTTATGGAAATAAGGGCCTCTAATTTAAAAGTAGTCTGTAGGTCATTCCAAGACCAAGGGCCATAATAAGACAAGCTTGCCCTTCCAACATTGTTCATGATAAGTGGCACCTTGTATTGTAGCCATCTACGAGACCTGAGACCCGAGCCACTCGGTATAGGGATGAACTTCAGGCCCAGATAATTCGGTAAGAAGCCAGAGATGATTTTAAACACAAGAGTGTACCAGTGTTGGAGCCTTCTGACAGAAAGAGATGGCCATCCAACCAGACTATACAGTGTACAGTGATGGGTCCTGAAGGCACTATTGGTGATGTATCTTAGAACCGAATGATACAGGGGGTCTAGCTTGGATAAAGTGGACAGAGAAGCAAACCTATATACTGTATCACCATAATCCAATTGTGAAAGGAAAAGGGCGGAGACAAGACGTTTTCTGGAAGCCAAGGAAAAGCAAGATTTAAATCTATACAGGAAGCCCACTGTACGCTTAAGCTTTATGGCGAGAAGATCAATTTGGCCGCGTTCGTAAATTAGCTCTGAGAGCGCCGGAGCGTCCACGTGAATGCCTCGAACGCGGCCTTTGGTCAGAGGTCGAGTTGGTCTGGAACGTTTGTTTCTGAACCGAACCGTACCGAAAACCGTGACCCAAAATACCGAACCGTACCGAACCGTGGGCCAACTGAACCGTTGCACCCCTAGTATATATACACACACAGTACCAGTCAAAACTTTGGACACACCTTCTCATTCAATAGTTTTTCTTTATTTGTATTATTTTCTACATTGTAGATATACTGAAGACATCAAAACTATGAAATAACACATGGAACATTATGTAGTGGAATGATGTAGTATTTATGGAATTATGTAGTAAACAAACAAGTGTTAAACCAGTGTTGCAAACCAGAATATGTGGTAACACTGTTGGTGATTTATTACACTGTTGATTTATTCAAAATTCAAGGCACACTTAACCAGCATGGCTACCACAGCATTCTTCAGCGACATGCCATCCCATCTGGTTTGTGCTTAGTGGGACCATCATTTGTTTTTCAAAAGGACAATGATCCCAAACACACCTCCAGGCTATGTAAGGGCTATTTGACCAAGAAGGAGAGTGATGGAGTGCTGAATCACCTGACCTAAACCCAATTGAGATTGTTTGGGATGAGTTGGACCGCAGAGTGGAGGAAAAGCAGCCAACAAGTACTCAGCACCTCTGTGAACTCCTTCAAGACTGTTGGAAAACCACTCGTGAAATGTGTGACTCTCATGAAGCTGATTGAGAGAATGTATGCAAAGCAAAAGGTCATCAAAGCAAAAGCTGGCTACTTTGAAGAATCAAAAATATAAAACATATTCTGGTTTGTTTAACACTTTTTGGTTTACTACATAATTCCATATGTGTTCATTCATAGTGTTGATGTCTTCAGTATTAATCTACAATGTAGAACATAATAAAAAAATAAAGAAAAACCATTGAATGAGAAGGTGTCCAAACGTTTCACTGGTACTCTATACAGGCTACTTCTCATGTCTTGAATGATAAGGTGGATAGAGCTTTCAGTTCAAGATGAATTGCTAGCTCCTTAAAACTGGGGCAAGTCGAGATGCGATTGCCGTTACGTAAAAAATAGAGTGAACTTTGGGAGGTCAGTGTCCATTAATACTCCCACTGTAACTGGCTCTTTCTCGCTTATTATTGGGAGTTGAGACACAAATGTGTGGTTTAGATGGTTAGAATGCTGAGATCTCAGTCTTTCAACAGCAATCAGAACGTATGTTCAGAGTTCATTTAGTACTTTGTTTCCACTGACTGCTTCCTGTATGAAGAAACTAATCTCTCACAGTGATCAGGTGGGATTTTGGACCATTCTTCAATACAGAGTCTTTAAATCTTCAAGATTCTGGGGGGCCCGCTAGTGAATTGAATTGATCTTCAGTTCCTTCCACAAAGATTTGTCTGCCGATTGACTAGGCCAGTCCAACACCTTTATTTTCTTCCTCTTGAACCAACTGAGTCTCCTTTGCAGTATGTTTCATAACGTCTCATCCTCATCATCCTGATGGATGGAACGGTACATGGCTCCATTCATCTTCCCTTCGATAATTTGGATTTCAGCAGTACAATATGAAGACAAACAGGGGCATGGTTACACCTCCGAATTTCACTGTAGAATCATACGCAGAGCCATTTCTCCTCCAAACATGGCATGTTGTATTATTGCCGAAAATTTGATTTTTGTCTCATCTGACCAGACTACATTCTCCGAGTAATCTACAGGCTTCTCCAAATGTTCTGTAGCAAATTTCAACATCCTTTTTCTTCAGAAATTGAGTCTTCTGAGGTGATAGCAAATGGAGACTGTGGCGTTGGAGTGCATTGCCTATTGTTTTCTTTGTGACAACTGTACCTAGTGGTCCTTGGCTCTTGGGCTACTCTTCTGACTAACCTTCTGACTGCCCGGTCAGAAATCTTGCGAAGAGCTCCTGTGTGTGGCCGGTTGATGGTTGAGTGATGTTCCTTCCTCTTGCAGATAATGTCCCCAATGGTGCTTATAGGAACCTTTAGGAGTTGAGAAATATGTCGGTAACCAGTGCCATTACTATGCTGCTCAACAATCTTGTTGCGAAGGTCTTGGGAGAGCTCTTTGCCTCTACCCATCATGAGATGTTTTTTGTCGGAAAGCTTGGTAACATTTTTTTTTTTAGTAAGTAGGAAACCCTTTTTCAAAGAATGAATGAATGAATGGTCTTTATTGTCATTGATATAGTACAGGTACCAAACAACGACATTTGGGAGGGGTGGCTCCCCTGGTGCTAGGAAAGAAAAAATAACTAAAAAAACAAGAAGGGAAAGGAGCTGGTTTACATAAATAAAGGCTATGTACACTATCCACTATACTATACTGTACAAATAAAACACTGTGCTGTACTCTATGCTATGCTAGACTGGAAAGTACTGGAAGTACTTACCCACCAACATGCACTAGCCCAGCTGATTCTAATTACCACAGGTAGGAGAACTCATGAGTAGCATAAGCTGGCTTAGTGCTTTTTCATACTGTGTTAAATACTTTCCCTGTGTCATTCCACTTTATTGCACATAATCGCTTTTTTAATGGATTGGAATGTGACAATTTTGCATTTTTTGTTAATACCAATGTCTGGTCTAAATCTCAAGTGAATAGCTGCAATGGAAATGTGTTGAATTAAAAAAGTGTTGCTGCGTCGAATACTTATTCCCCCACTGTATTTAAAATGCAATGTTGAGGTTATTTTTTAAAGTTATTTTTTCTGAGTGGGGCAGTCCCACTATTTTTTTTTAGAGATGCTCCGATCAGGGTTTTTGGTGCCGATCACCGATCACCGATCACTGGAATCAGTGATCTGCCGATCCGATATCACCGATCACCGATCACAGCGTCGAAAATGGCAATTGAAGCATTCTATTTATTGTGTAGCATTATTTATGTTTTAAATTATTCTTAACACCATTGACATTGTATATTAAGTATTTAAATGAAATTAGGAGATGAGAAAGTATCATGAATTGACGACCATCTGTTTTATTGAATTCACAACCACCTGTAGCTTACTTCAGGAAAAACAAATAAAATGTGAAAATAAAAATCATAATAAATAAAATGTACACTGTCACATCAAATGTGCAACATTCCACTCGAATGAGAGGAACTAGGGGCTCTTAGAGAACTTGGAGCTTATACTGTAACTGTAGCTTTCCTGAGGAACAATAAACATACCCAAACTAAACTGCAACATAAACAGGCTATAGCCAAATATAAAATACTGTTTCAAGTCAGTCAGTTTCAAGTCATATTTAGGAGGAGATAAGACAGCAAGTCAGCAATAATCAATAAAACAAAACATTGCACCTAAGGAGATTTCAGACTCAAACCTTACTTCTGATTAAGCAGCATCACTGGCAGATTAGCCTTGAGAAATACAAGCATCTCAGCGTTTTTGGCACTCAGCCTGTTCCTCTTATCATCTAAAATATGTCCTGCTGCTGAAAAGTCACTCGCTATCTACACTTGTGCAAGGTGCACAGAGGAAGACCTAAAACTCACGCGCTAATAGTTGTTGTTGCTATGGGCCAAGTGACTTCCTGCTCGCGGGGTCACATGACGTCGGTGAACACTACCTACACTACGCTCGTGAAGTCGCGCTGGAACTCTGACCAGCACTCGTGGAACGCCTCTCGTCCAATCAAAGCACTCGGTCCCTTTATGACGTCGAGCCCAGTGTGCGCTTCGGCGCTCTCTGAGCGAATCGACGAACGCAGCAAATGCCGTATGATATTCGTGGTATTGAAAGACCTTGCGTGCGTTCCTCCCCGAGGTATTTCTTTTGAGCAGACATTACAAACGGCATATTTGTTGTCTCTTTCCGACACTGTGTAATATTTCCAGACTGGCGACGCCATTTTGTAAACTGATCGGTCATGTTTGATCGGCCGTTTTGAGAACTCCGATCAAAACCGATCAAGGCCATATCGGCCGATACCGATCGGCGCCGATCAGATCGGAGCATCACTAATTTTTTTCATTTTATTTGACAGATACAGTATAGATTATGACAGGAAGGATGGGTGAGAGAGAGAGAGAGGAGGGATGACATGCAGGATGTCCCCGGACGGAATCGAACCGGGGACCCTGCGGTTACATGGTCAGCGCTTAACCCTACGCCACCTAAGCGCCCTGTTGAGGTTAATTGTACTGTTTACATCTTTATAATGTGCATATGATGAATACACTTTGATTTGATTTAAATGAAATTAGATTTTCCATTCCCTTTGCATACATACAGACATAAACATTATTTGCAAAATAAGTGCTGACCATAGACCAGCCAGGCTTGCCAACATGAACCATTATTATGACATCACTCATTTGCTACTGTATGTGATCTGACTCACCAGCAGTAAAATCATTGTTTAGGTCAATGAAAGCGTTGGAATGGGGAATTCGCATCTTAACAGGAGACCCAAGAGCTTTCTGCCATACTGCGTTCCTGAGAGGAGAGAAAAGAACACAAGACGAGAGATAGTTACATCCTGACACAGATGTGTACATTTCTAGCCTGCAAACTGCGACACTTTAAATGAATGTGCAATAACACTATGTGCAATATGACAACCCTAGTCGTTTTATCTGTACAGTATAGTATAGTGGATAGTGTACATAGCCTTTATTTATGTAAACTAGCTCCTTTCCCTTCTTGTTTTTTGTTTGTTTGTTTTTTTCTCTTTCCTAGCACCAGGGGAGCCACCCCTCCTAAATTTCGTTGTTTGGTACCTGTACTATAGCAATGACAATAAAGACCATTCATTCATTCATTCATTCATTCATTCATTCATTCATTCATTCATTCACAGGATACTGTAGATATATGTAACTTACAATAAAGGACCTCAACGGTGGAGCTTTATTGTGTTATCTATAGTATTTCACTGCATTGCAGTCAGTTGAGGTCTGACAGGAATACTGTAAACAAATTAAGCAATATGGATGGGGACATCATCATCTATCTCCTTACTCCACAGAGGAGTTAGATTCTGCCTTACCGTCCGGTGAGATAGCAGACTTCAGTGGTGGAATCAGAGAGGATGACACCAAAAATATCTGGAATCATGTCTCCGTTAAAACTGAAATTGAAGACCATAGAACAAGGTTTATTACAACAGCAAAGTATGACAATACCGCTTGTATGTAAAGTCTTCATAGAAAACGACATCCTATAAATTACAAACTATTTGCATTCATAACTTACTCCATGACCAAAGGCTGATCTTCAAATGTCTTATTGAGGTCAACTCGCCCACTTAGATCTGAAAAAGTGACCACATAGTACTAATGATAAGAAAGTAGGACACTGTACAGTGCAGTATTTGACATGCCTCAAAATAGTAATCTACTGTATCAGATCTACAATCTCACCCAGAGTTTGGTTGTTTCCCCAGAAGACAAACACCATGGTGTCAGTGGTGGCCTTGTTCTTGCTCTGAGTAGTGAGAAGCACATCCATCTGAGAATCTCCATCATAGTCCCCAGGGACCACACTCATTATGACGGCATCACTGTAAAAACAAAGAAAGACATTCAGGAAGTGTCAACTACAGAGACTAACACAACCATAGTCAGACATGTAGTAGTGACGTATTCTAGTTGTCGTTATGATAATATCACTGAAAGACGAAAAGCATCCACCAAATGTTTGCTATTGATGAAGTAGGCTAACAACTACAGTGGGAAAATGAAATATGGACCAAACTTACCTTGGCAATAAGTCTTTCGTGATAGTTACTCTGGGCTTGAAGTATGGGGCTTTCAGATCAGCTAAGAATATCACCAACTCTGATTCTGAAACAGTACAATGTCAATGTCATAATAATCCTAGATATATATGATAAAAAACAAACAAATGCAAACATTTCTCACATATAACTGAATGACTCAAATAATACTAGCATAACAGTAGGCTATGCGCAGCAATGCATGAAGTGTGTGACTAAAGCAACAGTAACATTACAAAACAATAATGATGTGTATATAATCAATAATAGGCAAGAAGCTAGTGTACCAATGTCAAATAGTCCTATAGAAACATAGGCAGACAGAAGGCAGCTCACTGCACCACCAGAGGATGACACATCACAGTTAAAGAATGGTAGACAGTAGCTAGTACAGTAAGGTATAACGGTATCTGTGTTGAGGAGGAGGAGGAGGAAGAGGAGGAGGAAGAGGAGGAGGAGGAGGAGAGAGGAGGAGGAGGAGGAGGAGGAGGCGGAGGAGGACAAGGAAGAGGGGAGGAGGAGGAGAGAGGAGGAGGGAGGAGGAGGAGGAGGAGAGAGGAGGAGGAGGAGGAAGAGGGGAGGAGGAGGAGGGAGGAGGAGGAGGAGGAGGAGGGGGAGGGAGGAGGAGGAGGCGGAGGAGGAGGAGAGAGGAGGAGGAGGAGAGAGGAGGAGGAGGAGGAGGAGAGGAGGAGGAGGGGGAGGGAGGAGGAGAGGAGGGGGAGGAGGTGGTAGAGGAGGAGGAGGAGGAGGAGGAAGAGGAGGAGGAGGAGGGGAGGAGGAGGAGGAGGGGAGGAGGGGGAGGAGGAGGAGGCGGAGGAGAGGAACAGAGGGAGGAGGAGAGGAGGAGGGAGGAGGAGGAGGCAGAGGAGAGGAACAGAGGGAGGAGGAGGAGGTATACAGATATAAAGAATGGTATACAGTAGCTAGTACAGTAAGGTATAACGGTATCTGTGTTGTGAAGTCAGGTGACACCCGAGATGGCTTCCTAGTAAACTGTGTACAGTAACTATGACAAGCAGATATGCTATAATACTGCAGCTTGTTAAGGGTTAGGATGAACTTTTAGCCACTGACTGTAGCTAGAGAAACGCAGCCATACAGAACATAACATGTATGCATTACACAGTTGAGCTTACAGACATCCCTTGAAATGATGTCGGCCATAAGTACTCTTCACAATGTCAATGTTGTGTAACACTGTCAGGGTTAAAGTAGCATTACTACAACGTTGATGTATAAACAAACAAACAAACAAGAAAACAACAACAAAAACATGGCTAGCCAGGTACTGACGTTCTCGGATGATGAACATGTCTGTCTGTTTATCCGAGTTAAAGTCCCCAAACGCGGCCACGGTTCCATGGTTTTCCGAGCCGAAAAGTTCGGTGGTGACATCTTGAAGTGCTAATACAGAATACTGTCCGGCGAAAAAGAGAGTAAACGCAAAGGTGTTGATAAATAACATCCACATCCTCATTGTGGTTCGATTCAAACAACACCAAACTGGAATACTGCACAGCGCGGTTTACGGCAGGGTGGAGCGTCACTCAGACATTTCACAAACGCGCACGAGATTTTTCTAAAAAACTGTCAAATATAGTATACAGTATGTGAATTATTAATTAATAATTACAAATTATTAGTACGTTAATTACGCAATGTAACGTTGCGTCACTCAGACATTTCAAACATAGAGAGAGATTTTTTTTTCTAAAAACTGTCAAATATGACAACACTGACAACTCAACCCATGTATTACGATAAGGTCATTTATGGCACAAAAAGAGGAACAGATACGAGACTATTAAATATCGGTGGCAAAAAGAGGCTTCAGTTCATCCTCTGTGTTGGGTTGTGATGTGACATCACACTGCTATCAGCTGCTTCCTGGTTTTACAGCAGTGTTGCAAAAGTGATATTTTGGTAAACATGGCAAGCTTGGCAGATCTCGGATTCAAGCTCCTGGAATTCAAATCCAGATCAAAACGTTCAGGTTGGGAATGACGTTCACTCGCATGACATTGTGCTGCATCGTTGTAGTAACATGCTCGTTGGTTGTTGTTTTTTTGCCTGCCAAAGGTTGCAAATGTCTGAAGTGTAAAAACCAGGGAACACTAGTTTAATTTCCTCGTCTGTCAGGGGGGTATTTCATCAATGTCGCTAAAGGAAAATCCTGGCTTATTTTTGATAACTCTCGCGAGACCTATCAGAATATGCCTGGATATTTTTAGGAACTCTCGCGAGACTTGTCAGACTAAACCTGGATTTTCTTTTAGCGATGTTGATGGAATACCCCCCAGGTCCCAACACTGCAGTGGGCACGAGCATTAAAAGGTCAGACTCACAAGTTGTGCAGTGCTCATGTAGAGCTATTTTAAGACCTTCACACCAAGTCGTGCCTATATTATCATATTCACAATTTTGCCGTAGACATTTAAACAGTTAATGTCATATTAGTACAATGCAGGGGAGGCCTATCGATTATATAACTCATTCAACAACAGGCTGGACCAGCCTTCAACCGACAGAGCCATGATAATGCATAGATGTACTTTTCATCACACATACTCTGTATAACACATCCTAGTATGACAAATAGTGTCCTGATGGTCTGGGTTCGAATACTTGATGAAGCACAGTAGCAGAGACATCTAGAACATTATTTACAGTCATTCATCCAAACAGGCATTTCCAGTTTGCTGTCATCCTCACCATTAGTCTAGTCTATGTAGGTCTAACCATTCAAATCATTTTCTGTGATGTTTTAATATTGATCATTCAACTGCATGTACTAAAACAGGAATAGTTGACATGACACCCATGGCATTGTAATCTGTTGCATGTCTGTTTTGTACCAACCAAACATTAACTTGCTGGTGTGTAATTCATTGTTGATTTATCTACTAACCACCCCTGTGAATTGCTGTAGATTTTTAATTTAGCTGAGAGACGAAAGTCCTTTACTTCACCTTTGAAAATGGCCAGCTCAGAATGTGAGAGTTCTCGAGCTCAACGGCAACTTCTCAGAATTGGTAAGTAGTTATTAGAGTTTAATTAAAGGAGTCCACCCAATCCCTGAGGCTTTCCCATTGGTATTAAACTAAATCTGGACACAATATCATTTAGAATATTAAATAATATAGTAAATAATGATGATAATAATAATAATAATAAAGAATATCATATTATATAGGATCATCATGGATATCTTCTTTCATTTATATATTCGGAAGTTCATTAATTAATTAATGAACAAAAACTAAAACGACCTTTGGTTTACGCAACAATTTCAATAAAATTGAATTGTATTGTCCCAAGTAAGTTTGCAAAGGATGGGAATTGTTCATTTCAAAACTTTCTTTCTACTACTGGATACTCACAATGCAAACTAAACATTATAAGATATTTCTGACATTATCTAGAAATAAAAACAGTGAAAATCCAATGACATGAATAAACACCCATTTGCTTTGGCACTTTTAAAAAAGTGTGCATGAGGGTGAATAGACTGAAATAAGAAAATTAGAAACAAACTTAACATACATATAGGCTATCCTGTTAGACAATAATGGGCCGGTTTCAGAGACAAGGCTTAAGCCTAGTCCTGGACTAAATCACACTTTCAATGTAAAATCTCCATTGAAGATGTTTTTTAGTCTAGGATTAGGCTTAAGCCTTGTCTGTGAAACCGACCCAAAGGGCTGGTTTCAGAGACAAGGCTTAAGCCTAGTCCTGGACTAAATCACACTTTCAATGTAAAATCTCCATTGAAGATGTTTTTTAGTCTAGGACTAGGCTTAAGCCTTGTCTGTGAAACCGGCCCAATATGTTTTCAGAAGTTTGTTTTATTTGAGCATATACTAGCCTATTACAAACACCAATACATTTCTCAAATAAAGATACTTGAGGCTTATCCTTTGATGTCACCTGATGTTTTTAAACTTCAAAGATCTTATTATGAAGTCTAGATCCATACATGATAAAGCCAGAATGTTTCTATTCAAACACAAACAATGGTGTGAATAAGATTTTTAAAGCGCTTTTCTGTTGTTGTTGAAACATGATCTGGAGAGGGGAAACATAAGGTGTCCACATCTTGTTTCAAAACAGATGACAACCACATCTGTCTCGGGGGTGATTTGGCTACGTTAGATAGGTCAAGAGCAATCTGACAATCTGCATATTTCTCCATAGCAAAATGTTCTACTTCTATCTTGTACTGTAACTCACAGACAACATGGGCGCACAGAAAAGAGGTGAGGGCCACATTGGGAGACAGTATAATAATGTTGAAAGAAAGATTGCATGTAGGCTAGATATTGCATGGAGACAGTATGAGATATGGTCTGATCTTGTTATAAACATAACATTAAATACAATTTCCGATTGAGTTAGATTTGTTAGATTGTTAATGTGGTAACAAATAGAATGTATCAACCAAAATACACTCTGAACTAAATCGCAAATATCAGACTTCAATCATTGTGCACTAACATAATGTGCAGCACTGGGATCTTACAGTACATATCAGCTAGAAAATGTCAAAATTACTAATGTGGGCCGCGTTAACAAATATTGAACTTTCAGTTAAGTTAATTACAAGATTGTTTCCAAGCAACCGAATGCTTTCCATCCATGTGTCTCTATACAGTACAAATTAAATACAATATTTAATTTGCATATTAGACTCATAATATTTAGCAGAGTTATCTTTAGAGGAGATGGCTTTGTCCTACTACTTAAAAGATGATGAGAATTATGGTAATTTGACTGGAAATGTGAATTTTTCAGTACCTGGGGTATTGACCCAAGGTCGATCCCATTAAAATGTAAATCACTCCAAAGTTAAATGTGTCTGAAATAGTGGGACAACAGATGGTTTTCCCTTGAAATTCACATTGGTCTAAAGAAGCCTGGAAATTTTGGAAATAGTAAGTTCCATTTTTCCTTTGAATTTGCGCTCAGCATCTCTGAACTGACACTCAGTGCTGGAGTTCTATCCTGATATTTGCAGTGACTAAAATGAATGTTGAAATTGGGGCTTGTCGTGACTGCATGCTTTAATGAACTCGTTTTTGTTTTGTGATCGGGACTGTTGATTGCATTTTGAGGTAAATCACAAATGACTATTAATAATCTTAATTCTTTTTGACAATGTATTCATGTTCAAATAACTTGCATATTATATGTACCTTAAATCAGATACATGTCTACTGTACAGTAAGTGGTGATAACATCAAGCCTGGTATCATCTGATAGCCCATCCTCTGTAAGCTGTCAGGGAGTTTTACTTTGACAGACAGATACTGTGATATACTTTCCACTAGGCTGGGCAGTATTCGCTCTTTCCATCGGTGTCGCCTCTAGCAATTTGAAAACATTATAAATACTATTAAAACTCAGGTCTGATATGAACACAAGAACGCCTTCGGTCATGACATGAATGCAGCCCTTTTTGATATCTCTCCACAGGCTCTATCTATGAGCCTCTGAAGCTCTCTGTTCTCCACCGAGAGGATGAGCCACTTTGGGAGATACTCGACCGCCACTACAATGCTGGTAAGTAGTACAGTACCATTGAACGACCATTGTATCAATAAAACAGCCAAAACTGTTTTTAAAGCTTATTCCAAGCAGTCTGAGGTATTTAGACGTTTTGCGTGGTCGCCCAGCTCAGATTGTGTAGCACAGCACGTACTGTAGTTACGATCAGGAGCCAGTTATTAAATGCACTTAGAAATGTTTTGAAAACTAACCCTGATATGCAATCATGCAACATTATGCACAGTAGTTGTACAGTTGGTAAATTACTAGTTTACACTGGATTTGTGTAATTATGGGTGTAATTACTCTTAATGAATGTACTCTATCTATGCCTCTATGCTACAATTCCCATCATAACCACCCTCATCAGATATGGTAGAAACTGAGACCCTCCACTTATTGATTAATTCCTGGTATAGAAAGACTTCATTGGACAACAGTGATAGCAGACCAGTTTTCTCTTCATTGCTTTTCAATAGAAGCACCACCAAGTCTGCCCAAATATGACAATTGGACAGTGCTCCAACCCTCTCTGGGTATACTATAATAATAATAATAATAATAATAATAATAATAATAATAATAATAATAATAATGGAAAACATTTAGGAAATGGATTAATCAACAACAACAATAATAATACTTGAACATTTTCTTATGCTGTAATAATAATAATAAAAATATGTCTCTATAGTCCAATGAGTGCCCTATGATGTCCAAATGGTACAATGGTGGAATGAAAGAGACACAATGCACAGGCAACCCCATATGAATCATAGTCTGATGCAATGATGGTAAAGGTCTGTAGGTTTGGATTTAATGGCTGCTACTGGGACACAATCTACAGATCACTCTGTATTATCGGTTTTATCTGGTTACAGTTCAGCATGACTAGCATTTAAACCATTTGTATAACAGTACTCTTATTTTGAAGAGAAAACTCACTCCTATTTTAAAGGACTTTCAAAAAACACCACTAACCCTGAGACTGAATCCAAGAAGTCTGAGTCATTTCCACAGGTGAACGCACCATTGGCAGACATGTCCCACCCCATTGGTCAGGTGTGATAATGACGGGAGGGGAAGAGATGGGGGTTATGGCAAGAGATTTCATTACTTTCTAACTGCCTTTTGCTCTGTCATAATAAAGGAAGTGGAAGTGTGTTGTCTTACATTGGCTTCAGGCTTATGGAAGAACAGAATTTGCTATGAGTATGAATGTACGTACGTAGGTATACCTATTATCAATAAATGAAAAAGTAATCTCGACTGAGTCATCAGAGCTTTTGGGGGGAGCATGGTTTATGAATGTATATAATAATCGTAATGTATAACTCATTTTTTTAACCTCAGCCCCCTTGGCACAAGTTAATAAACGTTGTTTATGTGTATTGTTTACACATACATTTTACATTCAGCTTACCCCTGTAGTTTCATATCTTTTGTGAATCACAGAAAACATTGGCCTGACATCCCAACAATGAATGTCCCGTCGCCCCCAAGGCCATTTCTGTAACAGTAGATAAATGCATCAAGATATACCCCCCCTGCTGCATTTTTAGATTAGTAGAGTGTCTGAGATTACAACATGTGAAAATGTGGGGCTACTTGCTGTTTAGTAGCAGTTAGAACAATTTCAGCAAGGTTGCGGTTGTTATCGACAATGCACAGGCAGTGAAAGAATACATTAGTACCTCAGGGGTAATGAAATTAAATGTTGATTCAACAACATCTTGTATTTTTTTTTTGCATTTAGTACTAAAGTTGCAAATGGTAAAGCCAGGGGCATTACATTGCTCTAATGACGCGGTGCAGACTTATTTAGTTACATTATAACAACTGTGAGATAAGAACGTCGGGGACATCGCTGTCCCTCAGAGTTTGTTTGTCTTTTTTCCTCTTCTGTGTGGCTCTCAGGTTTCCTGTTGATGTTGTAATGTGGCCACACTTCAGTGCCTCTTTGTTATCTTCGGCTGCTTGATTATAGTGGAGGCACAGTGCTTCTGCTATCTGTCCCCTGGCTCCAGGAGATTACGAAAATGAGAAAACAAGCGTTATATTTTGATGAGGAGTTCCCTCTCTACTTCTTACACACACACTCAGTTTTCTGTCACACACCATCTCTCTCTCTCTCACCACCCCGTCGTCCCTGTCCATGTTCCCCCCGTCTCGGCAGAGAAATGGCCCATTCTGAGAAATAGACTGTGTATATGTCTGAGGCATTAGCTGTTGATTTAGTGGAACATTAGGTTGATGGATGATAAGAGAGCCGCTGTTAACATCACTTGATTTGCATCTAGAGTGCTGTGTGTTTGGAGTTGGAAAACATAGTAATATTATTGGATACTTAAGAGTTTTTGACACAGAGGAGTTGGTGGAGTACAGAGGAGTACTGCGGGGACGGTATCTTTCATTTGGTGCATTGTAACACAGATCACATTGTTTCAATATGCATTTGATTAAGTATGGTTACTTCTCTACCTGATACTAGGTATTATGCTTCTCATATCTATGCGAAGGCATGAGGTGAGGTTAGGTACTCTGTATGTATGAGAAGATGAAGCCTTGGTGAGTCCTGATAAGAAGCAGGCATTTTCAGGGAGTTCAGATACAGTAGCTCCATAATACCACTCTGTATTAATACTGGTTAACAAATGAAATATTATCAGATGAGGCTGCGTGTGCGCGTGTGCGCGTGCGTGTGTGTGTGTGTGTGTGTGTGTGTGCGTGTGCGTGTGCCTGTGCGTGTGTGTGTGTGTGCACGTGTGTGCGCGTGTGTGTGCGTGTGTGTGCATGTGTGTGTGTGTGCATGTGTGTGTGTGTGTTATCCACCAGCCCATGGGGTCAGAGTAATCCACAGTGGTGGAGCTACTGAGGGGTTTATTAATATTCTACTTAATTCCCCCCGTCACCTCTGCCTCTGTCCTGCTGACTTTGTCTCTTTGAATTGACCCGGTCTCTCCATAACAAACGATTGTGCAAAATGGATGTCCCCTTCATTTGCGCTGGCATAATGTGGTGATGAAAAATGAAGTGGGCTACTCAGACTGATTATTCATTGGTGAGTAGGACCACTGAAGGGGGGTGGTGTGGGAGACAGATAAATCGCTATGACTTCAAGGCCTTCTGTTTTCGGGAGACTTTCAATTAAAATGGAGGACAAAACATATGGCTTGGTTTGGTCACAGATTACCGTATTTTCCGGACTATAAGTCGCTCCGGAGTATAAGTCGCACCAGTCAAAAAATGTGACATTAAGAGGAAAAAACACATATAAGTCGCACTGGACTATAAGTCGCATTTATTTAGAAATATATTTCACAAAATCCAAGACCAAGAACAGACATTTAATCTGGAAAGGCAAGTTTATTCAACTACACAATAGCACACAGAACAACAGGCTGAATATAAGTCCGGTATGTTAACGTAACACATTAACAGTTATTCAGCAAAACAATAGCATAAAGAACATACCTGGGAGGCTGAATAGGCTGAATTAACATAACAAGCCAGCGAGTCCAACAAGCAAGTTACCAGTAAGCAAGTTCACCAAGCTACCGTTTGCTTAGCTTCAACAAGCTAATGTTTTAGATAACTTCTTCAGGGGTTTCGGAGCAGCATATAGTTGTCACAAGCCCAGAGCGCCCTCTGTTGGCTGTAATAATAATAATACATTGAATTTATATAGCGCTTTTCCGAGGCTCCAAGACGCTGACAATGTAGACGGTAATGTTTACTCCTTGGTTCATGTCAGTCAGTATGAAATTATATATATATTGATATATAAGTCGCACCTGACTATAAGTCGCAGGACCAGCCAAACAATGAAAAAAAGCGCGACTTATAGTCCGGAAAATACGGTACATTTACTCTCTAGACATAAAAAGGATCTTCAAGAGTCGTGGAGAGTTTGGGATTTAGCCCAGGACTTGTTTTGGCCACATTCTGGAAACTCAGTCCATATAATGTCCCCTTGTTTAATTACATGCTGATGAAGAGTAATCATTTTAAAATGTTTACAATGAGACATTTGAGTTCCTCTGGAAGTTATTTCACCTTTAGGCCTACATTTTTAGTCACATTACCATTAATATGATGGGTCATTCCATGTAAGCCAAGACACCCACCATCTCAGATTATTCTGTATGTAGTTAGAAACAAAGATAAGTAATCCTGCCTCATTATTTTGTTGAAATATGGTTTCATTCTTGAGAAATAAGCTAATTGATTGTACCCAAATTGGCCATTTTCATTTTGTGGGATTTATTTATTGTTGGTTTGATTTGGATGAGGAATCCAAACGTCCCTCATGAAGCCTCCAGATCCCTGCTTTAGAAGATTCTGGATCAGCCAGTATGGAATATCTGTTCTCTGTCTGACTAGTCATATGAAGCTGCAGCTTGCAGTTTTGTTTCTTCATGTATTGTAACGTATTTCTGATTAATCTGGTAAAGGTATTAGTCATTGCAGTTTGCCTAATGTCTAATTTTACAGTGTGATAGTACCATTTTCTGTAGATTCAGTAGCTTGGACGTTGAAATCCACTTTGGTCCATTGATTTGACATGGAATGACCCGTGTGTGGTTCAGTATCATTCAATGCCCTGTATTGTATCATCCATCTTGTCACATTTTGTGAAGTGATGTGTGATAAAGCATTAGAGATCACCTCACTTGTATGTCTCTCTCTTCTGCCACTATCCCTCTCTAGTGAAGACCACCATTCTTAACTACCAGAGCCCTACCACGGGCCTGTTCCCAGTCAAGACATGCTCCACCTGCAAGGAGGCCAAGGTGCGGGACTCCCTCTACTGTGCTGCCAGCTCCTGGGCTTTGGCTCTGGCCTACAGGTGAGATATGCCTACAGTATCTAATTACCATATTGTGCCATATGTTTTTTCTGACCTATATTAAGTCTACTCCTGCCCTGTACCCCAGATCTGAGAGTATGCAACTAATGCTAACTACCATATTGTAGTGAACGGGGGGGGGTAGACTAGCTCGCCCTAAGCGGGTATTGAACTCAAGACCTTCCGCTTACAAACCGGCCGGGTCCCCTATCCCCTCTATTCGGGAGAGCATGCCTTTTTATTATTATAAATGTTTTTATTATTATTACAATGTTGTTATCATAAATGCCAGACGCAGTATTAACTTTGAGCTGTGTGGAATATTATCTTAGAAGTGTAATTTGTTTGTATGCTCATGGCGGGTGGGGGAGCACTGGCATGCATAGTGGGTGTGTGTGACTCGGAAAGACAACGCCAAACAACCGCAAGTGTCGATGCTGGCCGTCCCCAGCTTGTTGATAAAAAAGGATGCCATCTGTTGTAAAAAGTTTCAACCTTAGTTAAGGAGTATTATTTTTAATCAAGGCAGTTTGATACCACATGACCTTACTGCCCACTACTGAGCTGTTTGTTATTATATATACATATATATAGGATAACTATAGATCTGATACTGTATATCATGGCTCTGACAGTGTAGTTGTATTTTTTATTTTCTCTTAACTATGCTAATATTGCTGAACATAATGGCTCCTGTATATCGGCGAGATTATCGTATTGGTTGAAACGTGTTCCAAAACATCGATATTTATCTATTTTGGCGTAATAAATGTGGTATTTGTCAGGCTCAAGTTAACAGTACAGTCTGCAACCCTTGAAAATTCAGCAATGTTCTTCCTCCTCCTGTTCTGAATGCTCCATTGTCCCTGCTTGTAAAACAGGTCACCTCCTCTGTTATTAGTACGATGTCCTTCATGTTAAACACAGAGGGGCTCAGGTTGAACGGGAGATCTATAGATGCTCTCAAAATAGTATGGCAATCTCCTTTAGAATGGACTTTCTTCATTACTAGACCTTGTAACAGAATACAGTAGTTTGTCGAAAAACCTACTGGTGTGAGTTTTTCTCCCAGGGGACACAAGTGTAAAAATAGAGAGTGTGAGAGTCGACCAGAGGGGCCTTTCTCATCACTCATGGTTCCTTCCCATTAGCATTGTCACAGGAATTTAATTAAGATGATTCCGATCTGACAGCACAGGCCGATGCCATTACTTACTCTCGTCTACCTCGTGACTGGAGAGGGGAGGGTGGGTGGGCACTGGTAAGGAAGGAATGCAGAGTGTGGTCGATGGGCATACAGTATGTCCACTTCAGACATTGGTCAAGTACATAGTACTTGAAAGCGAATGAGGTTGAGCTTGATTTAGGTTGGAGTTAACCAGTGGTTCCGTTCCAAGCAAATGAAATCAAGAGCAGCTCAACCGTTTGAAAAGATTTCACACAGATGCCCTTTATCCAAATGCCTTTATCCAGAAGCGACTTACAACAAATACATTTGACTAAGTAAATGAATCATCTATCCACCAGTCATAGCAGGAAAAAGTAATCTATGCTCAGGCTCATGAGTGCGTTGCTCTAGTCAAGACAGGAGATGGCCAGGGACCAAGAGTTGAGCTTCTTCTCTGGTGAGGAATGGCGGTATCCTTCTGATGTTGTTGAGGAAGAATCTGTCGGAGCGTGCTGTCCCTGTGATGTGAGGAGATTACAGAGCCAAGAGATTTGGTATGCAGGGAGAACAGTAAGGGCCCTAGGGGGACCCCAGTGGTGAGAGCTCGTGAAGAACAACGATCCTCTGCACGTCACCTGGTAGGAGCGATCACCCTGGTAGGAAGCAAACCAGGAGAGTGCTGAGCCAGAGATGCCCAGTTTTGAGAGGGTGGAGAGAAGGGTCGGGCGGTGTACTGTGTCGAAGACAGCAGACAGGTCCAGGAGAATGAGAACAGAGGAGAGGGAGGAAGCTCGAGCGAGAGTGGAGAGCCTCCGTGACGGCAAGGAGAGCAGTCTCAGTAGAATGCCCAGCCTTAAATCCGGATTGGGGAGGGTCAAGGAGGTTGTTCTGAAGGAGATAGTGAGACAGTTGGTTACAGCGCATTCAAGGGTTTTAGATAAGAAGGAGAGAAGGGATACCGGTCTGTAGTTGTGGACAGGAGACGGGTCAAGGGTTAGTTTCTTGAGAAGAGGCTTGACTCTGGCTGTCTCGAAGGCAGCCGGCACAGCTCCTGTATCTGATCCTATTGTGTATGTAATAATGGAAGCTTTAAGGTGATTTTCAAATGCTGATGAGAGATCAAAATGTCAATGTCGGTTATTCTTTTAGAAGAGAATAGTACCAACCACATAATGCTTGTTATTATTCATCTTGATATTATTTTCTTATCAAATTCTACTGTATAGTATTGATACAAATAGATTGAATTATCTCATCTTCATTGTAAAAGTCCCATGGCGGATAACCATTGTAGTCATTCTTTGCACTGGGCTAGTATCATCTGAACTGATTTAACAAGCTTGTCAGCTCATTTAGCTGTTTTTTCTCTCTGTTTCTCTCTTTTGTCATTGTGGCACTTGGCATCTGTCAACACGCTGCCACGCAGGCGCATCGATGATGACATGGGACGCACCCACGAGCTGGAGCACTCTGCTATCAAGTGCATGAGGGGCATCCTGTACTGTTACATGCGTCAGTCTGACAAGGTGAGTCGAGAAGCATCCACCACATGACCAGACCATAGGAATTTATGTACCCCTTATTAATCCACAATACTGGATTCTTTTCAATGGTTTACAAAGTCAGCTGAGCTATTTACATACGTATTCCAGACTTGGCTATATCAACAAAATCTATTCAATTGAATGGGGGAAATGTGTCCAAACTTTTGACTGGTACTGTATATAAAAACATTACTACTAGGGATGTCCCGATCCGATACTGAGATCGGATATCGACCCGATATTGGTCCTGAATGCTGGATCGGAGATCGGACCAGAAAAAAAAAAGGCTCCGATCCGATCCTACTGTCATCCGCAGTCAAACTTATGTGTATAAGCGATGAGAGAATAAAAACAGTGAACAGAAACACGTGTCGCAGAAATCCTTCACGCAAGTCCTATATGCGCTTAAAATGCGCATAGCGCTTCACGCGAGTCCTATATGCGCTTAAAATGCGCATAGCGCTGCGCTGTGTGCTTCCGGTTTCATTACAAAGAGGTTAACCCTATGTGCCTGACGTCTAACAACATTCAAATTACTCTAACTTCATATTTTTTCGGATTTCAATGTATGACACATCATTTGAAAGCTTATGATCCGTAGTTCCAATCCACAACACGTCGCATTTGTTGCTTTAATAAAGGCTGGCAGTCTTTAATTTAACTGTTGTTGGTGTGGACTATATACTGGGGAGGTATTTGAATGAATGAATGAATGAATGGTCTTTATTGTCATTGCTACAGTACAGGTACCAAACAACGAAATTTAGGAGGGGTGGCTCCCCTGGTGTTAGGAAAAAATAAATAAATAAATAAAAATATTCAGGGGTCAAAAAATTTATACAAATATCGGATCGGTATCGGTATCGCCGATACCCGAAGCCCAGGTATCGGTATCGGTATCGGTAGTGAAAAAGTGGGATCGGGACATCCCTAATTACTACACAATAATACAATAGAATGCTGCTCTTAAATCCTGCTACAGTATATTCTGCTCTGTATTTGTGCATCTCGCTTGCCTTTGACATTGTTCTGTTTCATTTACCCCTGACCTTGACGGCGTAATTTAGGGGAAAGCTTTTCTGTGTCTTAATTATAATGCAGCGTTTATACAGTTAATTACACAGTGCAGGCTCTCATTAACATCTGTCTCAGCCACTCACAGAAAACATGGCTTTTTTAATGGACCCACAATACAGAGAGACTGTCCAGCATATAGTATTAAAACAACTACAGAGACACAATAGGTATTTAGATTGAGGTCGCCAGGGTGCCACAGTTAACTGAATTGGGAAAACAAAAACACAGATTGAAAGGATTAACCACATGCACACGTGTGATTAATCACTAGATTTGAGGACAAAACTGTTTATACAGTATGGAGCTCAGATCTCTCTCTCTCTCTCACACACACACACACACACAAATATACTGCGACTTGCAATCTTTGTCCCACTGATCTGGAGATTTGTCAGTCAGTTAATTTGTTAACAGTGGCCTGTTTTGACATGCAGATTAACAGCATTTCACTTTAAGATGTGCATTTGATTTGCACAGCTGTATGTACAGCTTCATGGACAATGCTCAGCAGAACATTGTACAGTACTGAGAAAATTTGAAAAATGGGCCATTTATTTTTAACGCCAAGAGTGTGCCGGAAGGGGGTGATTTGAGAATCATCTGCAGTGTTTCCTCCAGGAATTTTTACAATGGTGGCGGGTGTCCGTGACCGCGCGCGCAACGCGCGCGAATTTTTTCGCGTGCACGCGCATGAAACGCGCACGCGCGCTCAAAACAAAGTTTTTTTTTTTTTTTTTTTTTTCTAATCACAGCCAAAACTAGAGGATGGCCAAAAAAAAATATATATGAATATACAGAATATAAACTTGTGACTGACAGTCACATACACACACAAAGATCATCAGCTATAATATAATACGAAGTAGGCCTACATGAGCACAAAAGCGGCTAACGTTACTGATTAACTGTTTACTGTAGTGCAGAGAGATGGTAGTCGTAGGCGGCATATCAAATGACAAAGCTAAACGTTTAATGAAGGACATGAACGATTGTCAACAACACACTCAAGCAGTAAATAGAACAGTCTAAACAACTTGGGTACTACGGACGGAACAATAGTCTCAACCTATAGTTCCGTGCGTGAATTATGTCAACCCACCACATTACAGAAGTAAAATCACAGTCAGATGGAGCATTCGGTAAACAGCTGAGTATCAGCTGAGTTAAAGAAAACAAACTCTTACCTTTGATGAGACCCACATGAGCCCTGTTTTCCCGTACTTCTCCCGTGTGTCTCTTATTGTCCAAATGTTCCCTGAATTTTAGCTGCATGTTTTTCCAGCATGTAATTCCGTTGTCAATAAAAAAATCGTCTCCCCTTCTTTTCCCCTTGACAATACTGTGTCGTTGCTAAAGTGACGGCACATAAGAATCGTTTTTTGACTTGCTAATGTCTGCTAAAGTAGCACTTGAAACTGGCGCCGTTCTCTGGACTGCAGCTGCTCCCGCGTTAGCATTAGCATCCATCTTTTCTTCTCCCTTCTCACCGTCACGAGCTCAAATGACACTTGTCGGCCGATCTAACTCTTAACACTCACTTACAGGACTTCTGACACCATGTCGTGTTATTCTATTAAACATACACGTGAGTCCTTCTGTATTTCAATGTAAGTGTCTTTATTTTAACTCGCTCTGTAAGCTCTACAATACCGGTCTCTTGTTGTCTCGTCGTAACCTGCCCACCTGACCTGGGGGGTATTCCATCAACGTCGCTAAAGGAAAATCCTGGCTTATTTTTGATAACTCTCGCGAGACCTATCAGAATATGCCTGGATATTTGTAAGAACTCTCGCGAGATTTATCAGACTAAACCTGGATTTTCCCTTTAGCGATGTTGATGGAATACCCCCCGGATGTCACTACGGTGGCCTGTACACAATAACAATAATACCACAGTTCACATTTAGACCAATCAGGAGCCCTTGTGTCACGTCGTCAACTGAATGTCATTAATCTGATTTTGGATCAGCGGTTAGAGAGAGATGGGCGTGGATTTAGGTGCACTTTTAGTCAACATCCATTATAGCGCTGATCTAGGATCAGATATATTTTAATCAGCTAAAATGATCTTTTTTTTTTTTTTTTTTTTGAGAACTTTTTTTGTTTTTGTTTTTGTGGACTGAATCAATTCGTGGCGGAGGAAATTCCATCGTGGCGGCCCGCCACCAATAAATGCATGTAGAGGAAACACTGATCTGCTCATGGAGAAGTGTGAGAAATGAACCCTACTGTAGCAGTCAGTCCACTGTATGATTCACACAAAATCAAGTCACTGACTCCTGTAGGAGCCTCTGGCGTATGGGGCAAGGCTGCTCCGCATCTCTGCAGATGTCAGAGACTTTGGTGAGAGCAAAGGTCATCAGCCTTAAGCACCTACCGGACCTGGCTGGGCCCGCCTCGCAGGACCCGGCACGGGTGGTCGAGCTCCTGGGGATGAGGTCGACACGATTCGTCTACCAACTGCTGGGGGGGGGTGCAGACAGGCTCTGTCAGTGGAGGACTGGGAAACACTCCTGGAATACAACAGTGATCCTCAAGTGTTCGATGCCAGCGCTCTTTTCCCCCCCCCGACTGGGGATTAGGTCCAACATACCTGTGTAAAACCACACTGGACAACAGCTTGCTTTGGGGGGTTGGATGGGATAAGACAGCGGGGCTGGATGCGATAACAGGGAAGGTATTGTACAGGGGTTGTGTTACTGTGCTGATCAAAGACAAGCTGCAGGGCAGGGCTGACATCTCATGGCGGGTAAAACTGGGCATAGAGGAGAATACGTTCATTTGTTTTTTTGATGTTGTTTTTGTTTGTTTGTTTTTGTGCGTGTGTGTGTTTGTCAGGTAGATGTGTCGTGTTCTGAGAATGTAAGAAGTGCCGTCGTGTACACATGTAACATTCACTCTCTCTCTCCTCTCTCTTGCTCTCTCTCAGGTGGAGCAATTCAAACAGGATCCAAGTCCCTCTAAGTGCCTTCACTCCATATTCAACGTCGACACAGGGGATGAGATTTTATCCTACGATGACTACAGTCACCTCCAGGTACACTGCCCACATTCATTAGCAATGTATATATTAATGTAGCTAAATATAGATAATGGAATGGCACAGAGGGGATTCATGCATTCATTAAAGTTATTGAGAGAATGTATTACCCATTAGTAAACGGGCAACAGTCATTTACAATGCAGTAGTTTGGGCATATGCCACACATATACTGTAGCTTTGTCCATCCAACCAATCAACTCTACCACTTTCTACCTCTCAAGCAAGCAACTCTCTCTACACTCCACTGAAGTACCCCTGGCTCATCTATCTATCAGTCTATCTATCTAACATTCTATCTATGACCTGCTTATATACTATGTACCTAACTTGTTTTTCTAATTTGGAATATTTTCATGTTGGCGTTGGAAACACATCTAGTTTTGACCTTCATTGTTAAACCTTTACTATAGTAAAGACTGTGCCCCTCTCCTTCCCTCCTTCCCTCAGATTGATGCTGTGTCTCTCTTCCTGCTCTACCTGGTGGAGATGATCTGCTCCGGCCTCCAGATCATCTACAATACTGATGAGGTATGTACTGTATAGCCCAGTTACATGACATCCCTAGAAACCCCCCCCCAGCAAAACAAAGCCAAAAACGAACCACAAACAAATCAGATTAAAGTAGCTTTAGCTTTAGCTTTAAGAAATAGAAACAGCGCGCCTGGTAAAAGAAAGCAAATACACTCATGCAGCTTTTGGACCGAAGCAACTAGTTAGGAGACTCAAACTGATAGTTGGAGCATTCTTTTTCCCCCCGGAAACAGAACATAACTCGTAACAGCTCGTAACATGTGTAGTTAGAAATCTTCAAGTCAATCACGTAATTTCCCAAATTCTACAGGTGTAAGGCCAGCTTAAGTGTGAGGCAGTGACTATAGAGGTGAAGTACTGTCCTCTATCTGGGGTAGCTGTTGCAGGCTTGCTGTTTATTTGTCTCCTGCGTTCTCAAGGCCTATGGGAACATTTGTGGTTCATTAATATTTATAATATCCATGCCTGCTAATTGAGAGCATTACTTTTTTAGGCACACGGGTGAAATGATTGCCTTTAGAAAAAAGCTTTTGTTTATCTAGACTTGTTTGAATTATCTTAAAAAATAAATAAATAAATAGAGCAATTCTATAATGTTGTTGTAACATTATGCCGTGAAGCAATTACAGTCAACATTCACTTTGTTTACACCCCCCATCACCCCACCCCACCTCAGAGTTTATGGAGCCAGTCCTATTTACAAAGCTAGATCATTTTATTTGTTGATCATTTGCTTCTATTCACTATCCCAGAATACAAATATGAAGTTGTTGTTAATAAACCTACGGCATATTAGACTGCATATTATTGTGCGAGGAGCAAATTCACCCTACTCTGATACTTACTGACTAAACTGCAAAATCCTATTGAAGTGGACATGGCCCAACATGTCCCAGAGCCATGAACCATGCAACAGTTTAATATACCCGATCTCCCGGCTCCCGCTGTACTATATATTATAGAAGCTGTCCTCATTCAAACCAGTGTACACCAAGTTGTATTCATTATTGTACAGCATAGCATAACTAACTACTGCGCAAAGTTCCAGACTGAAGAGCTATTAGTACCGTTGTGCAAGTCCAGTTTTTCGTCACAGAGAATCAGAATATATTTATATATAGTGATAATAGAATATCATGGGAATAGGAGGCTGTAGAGGGCAGGCAAACACTAGGGGTATGGTTTTGTAGTTCTGCAGGAGTTGCAGTTCTGTTGAGGAACAGAAGGGAGAGAATGAAGAGGCTCGTAATGAGGCTCTAGACTGGACACCTTTTATGACCCCCTCATCAATACCACTCATTAAGATGCTGTACACCATGTCTCGTTAATCACTTGACTCAAGGCCAAAATAAAACCACTGTTAGGTCTCTTTCCCCTCGTCTTCCTTCCTCTTCTCTCCCGTCCTATTTCAACATGGCGAAGGACCTCTTCGTCTCCCACATTTTAAATACCCTTCTTTTCCGGTATATTCACTTGTGTTTACATTCAAGTCCTCACAGTTATCATGCCTCTCTGTGTGCTTTCTCTTGTGGCCTAATGCGTGTATTACCAGGTGAAATTTCAGACATGGTTTTGATTGCTTTGATCATGTGACAGGAGGATGTTTTTCTTTAATAACACTGAAAACTAAAATGCACCAGTAGTGGGTATTTTCTTGGTTGGATGATATACTGTATTTGATAGAGTTGAAATGAGAGAGGGTTTGTTAAATATTGATCTGACAATGGAGCTCTGTGTGTTTGTTGTTTTTGCCTGCAGGTATCTTTCATCCAGAACCTGGTGTTCTGTGTGGAGCGGGCTTACAGAGTGCCTGACTTCGGCATGTGGGAGAGAGGGAGCAAGTACAACAACGGGAGCACAGAGCTCCACTCCAGGTTGGTGTTCTCCCTCTCCCCTCCAGTGTGTAGATACAAGTATACTACTAAGTGCAGATCTTCACACATTTAATATTGTAGAAGGCTCAAGGCTAACAAAACACACACACAAAGATACAATTCGAATGGAATTCAGGAATTTTATTAGGGGTTATTCTTTATCCAGGGGTATTCCAAAAGTGGATCCTCTTCCAAAACAGTTCGATACACAGGGGGGGGTAATCCGACAGTCTATGTCACAGCGGGTAATCACACAGATACTTCTCTCCTACTTGGGCAGCCTGCTCCCTCTTTTATCCCCAAGCCCTGGTGGCTTGACAATTCACAGGTGTGCCTCGTTGGGGCAGGAAGTCTGTGTAAGGCTTGCCTCGTTGGGGCAGAAAGTCCATATAAGGCTCGAGGGTGGAGCCAGTGGGCTGCAAGATATCTTACTTCTATTCTCACTCCCCTCACCGCCCCCTGTTATCTCCCACAATAAGTTGTTTCTTTATTTCTTTACCGCTACAGTCTACTGTATATTTTCATCCAAGAAACTGTTCGGGCAATAAATGCAGAAGAGAAACACTGCTGACAATTGTAAGTGGGACTTGCCCACTTGTATAGTGTATGCCGATGACCACCATGTCGATGTAATGGATCTGCCTCTCCCTTTCTCTCGAGATCTTGATAATGTTTCTCGATGTACTCTGTGTCTTATCTCTGGAAAGCATTGTGTGATTCTCCCCAAAGAAAGCTCATCTATTGGCAGCAACTTGCCACAATATCTTTGAGCAAAGATAACAGATTCAGGGTGACATTTTTCAATTCTTAACGAAAAGCACAAGCAATGTGGAAAGAACACAGTAATACTCACAATACTTTCACCAGGATGTATGTAAACTTCTCAGTTACGAATGTCCATGAGAAGATGGGTCTTATTAATGCACATTTAAAAACAAAATGTGTAGCATCTGCTTTAATCAAATGAGGAACGTAGGGTGTTCTTAGCATGGATCTTACTACCAAGTAATTAGAGCTGTTCAGAGCAGTAGCCAATGTGAGCTTGTGTGGCTTGAAGCTATGTCTCTGAGCCTCTTTCAAGGTATAACATATAAACTAACATATAAACGAAAATATACTGTGTGCCTACATACACTCACTGAACACTTTAGGAGCACTATACTAATACTGGGTACGGCCTCCCTTTGCTCTCAAAACAGCCTCAATTCTTCGTGGCATTGATTCCACAAGATGTTGGAAACATTCTTTGAGATTCTGGTTCATGATGTGATGATTGCATGACAGTGCACTTTCAAACTGAATTTCCCATTTTACCACATCCCTAGTGTATTCAGATCCTGTGAAGAACACTGAACTCATTATTATGCTCATGAAACTAGTCTGAAGCGACTTCTGCTTCGTGACGTTGTGCATTATGGGTTAATACTCAAATAGGCTGTGGCATTCAAGCAATGATTGATTGGTACCAAGGGCACCAAGAAAACATTCCCCGCATCTTTACACCACCTGAATGAATGAGAGGGTGTACAGGTGTTCCTAAGTGTTCAGTGAGTGATTCTATGTGTGTGTGTGTGTGTGTGTGTGTGTGTGTGTGTGTGTGTGTGTGTGTGTGTGTACACACAAAAATACACACACAGTAGTAGACTCCCTTGTTTGGTTCTACACTATTTCCACATTTCCTTCTTTGACTTCCAACTGAAGAATCACACTCTGAAGTGTTGACATCTTAGCTGTGTTGTCCAGGCAGGTTTGGTCAGAAAGTCGATAGACTTTCAAAAAGCCCTATGCAGCTTGATTGTGATCGTTGGTGATGATTTTGTCAGAGAGGCGGCAGCATGGATCGGGGAGCTGGTTTCAACTGTGCTCTTTTAAAATAAGAGGAAAATTACCATCTAGTTTTCTGCATTTTGCATCGATTTGGCCTCCTCTAATGGTATTGAACACATTTTCAAGTCATCAAATCTCTCAACTATTCATTGCCAAGTTTCCTTTTTCATTCTAGAGAGAGGAATAAATAAAGGAATTCATTGGTATTTTCTCAGCCTAGTGGGCATTGGACATAGTGTGAAGTACCCTACATTAAGCACTTATAAACATTATATTGTGACTGTCTTGCACATATTGTAAAGGTCACCAATAACCTATTTTGCTAAGCTTAAAGGGGTCTCTTCTTATTTCCTTGTGTACCACTTTACATGTGTGGATCTGTGCTTTAGTGCGTGTGGAGCTCCAGCCCTATTCTAATATCAGCCAGTAGTCTGTGCCTGTGGTTTACAGGATTTAAATGAAATTGATGTAATTTCAATGAAATCGATTGAAACATGTTGCACTGCATTGAAGACCCCCCCCCCAGCAAAATTAGGCAAATATGGCTGATTATTCTCCACAATTAAATGTCACTTCAAAGTAGGTAGGCTATGGTAAAGAACAGGATATTTAGTTGTTGGAATTCCTCAGACAAACCTGTCCTGAACTCATTGGCATTCAGAGGTGGTATTTTGAGTCAGAGGTTGTGATTTCACAAGAGTGTAAAGTCTAGAATGCCTATTTGGAGGTAAACATCTTTACAAAATGGGAATATCAAATCTTGTGCAGAGCCAGAAGTGTGTAAAAGGTGCGGAGCGCAAAGAAATAAGAATAGACCCCAAAGTGAGCTGATGATTAAACTTTCAATAGAAAATGTTGAGGAGAAAGGAGAGAATTGGGTAAAAGGGTGAACGACTTCAGTCTCCATTTGTAGTTTGTCACTGTATGTTTGCAATTAAATAACCGTTGATAAATGTAATATAAAGAAAGGAAAGTAAATTATAATATGCATTAACTGTGATAAGAAAACAACAACATTTCTCTCTATTGCAGTTCTGTGGGCCTGGCCAAGGCTGCCCTCGAGGCCATCAATGGATTCAACTTGTTTGGAAATCAGGTAATTGATTTTATCCTCCAAGTTCACTTTCTCTCCTCCTCCACCTGTTTCCACTTACTGTTTGATTTGATTTGATTTATTAGGATCCCCATTAGTGATGCAAATGGAATAATAAATGGTGCACTTATATAGCACCTTATTCCAAAGCGCTTTATAATAGCCTTTCATTCACCCATTCACACACCCATTCACACACCAATGGTGGCAAGCTACCATGCAAGGGGCCGGCCCACTCATTGGGAGCAATTTGGGGTTCAGTGTCTTGCGCAAGGACCCCTCGACATGTGGTCAGCCAGGGATCGAACTGCCGATCTGCCGACCTTGCGATCATCAGATGCCGGCTTTACCTCCTGCGCCACAGCCGCCCCAGATGCAAAGCGTCAGCTATTCTTCCTGGGGTCCACACAAAACATATATAAGAAATCATCGCAAAAACATACAACAAAGAAGAATAACATCAACATACATAACATCACAAAACATAACAAAGGAGAAAGAAAGCAACAACTTAAAACAAATACCCCCAAAAATACAAAATAAATAAAAGTCAGCAACGGCCTCAGTTTTTGGTGAGCATCACAAAACACATAACAAAGAAGAACCCTCCACACACAACAATAAATAATATGAATAAATACTGTGCAGAGATAATACAAAAAAAGAAGAAAAAAGTTTAGGATATTAATTACCCAATGTATTCTACTCCTGTATAACAGCTTCTGGTGCATTGAGATTGCATTATAGATAGCGGCAGATTCATATTTCAAATCGGCGGTTGGTAGATGATCATGGCAGAATTCTTGAATTGAATTCATTTGAAACCAGTACTGTGATGCAAATGACCTGATGTTACCAATGCCATTAACGTTGCACACAATCAGGGGCTTTTATTGAGTGTGGTTATGTAGTTGTTCGAGCTGAATACATTAACAGCTTTGATAGATCGCCACTTCCCTTTTTCTTAATTTCTTTCATTGCTCCTTGTTGTGTCCATTAGCAGGATTAATTTGTTTTGGTGTCTCGAGGAAGTCAAGACAGGAAGAAGGAGGGGCCATCCATTACATGTGCTAATGGATTGGAAAAGTGAAGACGTCCACCTAGCATTCTTATACTCCTGAAAACACTCTTTTGTGTTCACGTTTCGTCCATTCATGAGCATAGAATGAGTCGTTTCAACCAGATAATGCTCATCAACTTCACCGTGAGTTTATGCCAGTTGAACATCTCTGGATAAAACTCACGCATGCACGCACACACACACACACACACACACACACACACACACACAATATACATATAATACAGTCTAATGCTCTGATTAACCGACTTAACATGTCTATATGGAAGTGTTCAGCCAATCCAAGTGTTTAGCCAAAACTCTCTGCCAGATGACCGTTGTTCGAACTCAGTCAGTCCCATAGTAGTAGTGGGAGAGTGAATGGAGGTAAGCTACTAAGATGCATAAGTCATGATGGAAAGGATCACACACCCCGTCCCACAACCCCTTGCATTATGCTCATCACTATGGACGTCAGTCAGTGGCTAAAAGCTTGAAATGGGCTCTGGTCCAAATCATACATAATGCATGTGACATGCATAAGAAACTGCTTAGAATGTAAGAAAGTTTGTAACCTTAATGTGGGCGTTGTTGATGGATCCGTCAAGAAGTGCATGGATGAGGGGACATTTGGAACAGTAACGTTTGAGGTCTGTCAGTCAAGAGCAGGAAGTGAAAAAAAAAAAAAATGCACTCAAGGCTATATTCAAATATCCATGCTTGCATACCAGTTACAATGCATAACCAATACTATACATTGCTTTGTTATAGTGTAGATATTTAAGCATACTGTAGCCGTGTGCTATGGTTACTGTTCTACTCTGAGAGGCTTGTGGGTAGATATACTGCGGATGAAAGAAAACTGTAAAAACGAGATGTGTCATTGAGGTGATTGGATGACTCATCATGGTTGAAGTGCTCCCACACTGTGCTCAAATTATAGGAAAGAAACCAATGCTGAAAAACAAAATGGTTGTGTCATAAAGTCTCTCTTGTGTAAGGCCAGAGGGTTTAATATTGTTGTTTTTGAAGCTGGTGTTGGTCTGATGAGGTGCCATGTGTGATATTGGAGTTCGGCTTTCTTTTTTTTTTCTTTTTTTGTTGTTAATGTTTTCCCTGTTCAATTGCTAAAAACGATGCCATTCTTACTGTGTTCTTGAAAGTGTGTGTGTGTGTGTGTGTGTGTGTGTGTGTGTGTGTGTGTGTGTGTGTGCGTGTGTGTGTGTGCGTGTGTGTGTGTGTGTGTGAGCGCTCACACGCATGTGCCGATCCTTCTGTTCATGTGTAGCTGTTCAGCTGTGTGAGATTTGATTTACCTGCAAGTGTGAGTGAGACAGTAACAGATATTTATTTTCTCACCTAATCAAAAAGAGGTAAAGTGGCATTTTACCCAGTAGTGCCTTATAAATCATCTTATAAATCAGCGTACCGGTATATGAATGCTTCAGCCTATGCAGAGTCAAGAGCGAGAGATAACAATGATGTGTCAGACATTTGTGATTGGTAATGAACCTGAGAGCCGTGTGATATACTGAATCAAGTGCTCTCAGGGTCATAGTTGATGCATGCATAATACAGTATAGGTCTGGATATCTGTGGAGATGGTGGTGACAGCTGCTATGTGACAGGCCAATATCATGCCATGCTGGGCACAGCCAGTAGCTGTCGTCCATGCCCCGCAGTGGCAAAAGTCTCACAATTGGCCATGTTGGAAGGCAGAGCTTTAAGAGGGGGGGGCACTGGCTTTAAGCTACTTTAACCTTGTTTGAATCGAAACACAGTGAACAGTAGCTATGTCCATTTCATCAATGAAATTGAGTAACAACCAGTGAATATGAGGCTTGTCTGTGCTCTGTGTGTGGTGCAGGGCTGCTCCTGGTCGGTCATCTTTGTGGACCTGGATGCACACAACCGGAACAGACAGACACTGTGCTCCCTGCTGCCCAGAGAGTCCAGGTCCCACGTGAGTGAAGACTGTAGGCCGTTTATTGCCAAACACCACGTCGTACCAGACCTGAATTAAATACAAATACTTGAGAGTTTTTTGCCAGGGCTATTCAATAGGTTTAATCATATTAAATAGCTCAGGTATTTGAGGGTATTTGATATATATTTGACCCAGGTATCTTCAGCAGTAGAGGGTAAAGTGCTTGTTGTCAAGAAGTGAGTGAGTGAGTGAGTGAGTTTAATTGGGGAGATTGAATGAATAATTTGTGCTGAAATGTACTCACTTTGTAGGTGTTTTAAGTGGAGAGAGACAGATGTGGGATCAGAGTTAGGCTAGAGGTGCAAGGAGAAGATGAAGGGTGGGGGGGGGGGGGTGGATGGAGGGAGGGATGGTTGAGAGTACAAGGCTTATGCAAGCACAGCATTAAACCTCTTAATTATATATGAGTCTCTGACTAATATGTTATTAAATGTCACTTTTTAATGTTGGAAAGTGTCCATTAGTCGCGAGAATGGGTCCCCTGGTGCCTTAACCCTTTACCACCAGGGAGACAGGGAGACTACAAGGCACACAGGAAAAAGGCTATATTTATGGGATTTAGGTTTGTTCCAAATGATTTCATACTTTAGACGTTGCAGAATGTAGGTTATGCACTTTACTGCTGAATACCTGTGCACTGTAGTATTATTGTCTCCACCTGATTGTTACGTGCAACATTCTATGTGTATAATTATTTATTTATTTTAACGCAAAAAATTGACATTCTACACCGTTAAAGGGGCAATCTTTTTTTTTGTGCTATTTCAGCTCTTTACCAAAAAAGGGACGAGACTGCTTTGTTGTTTGAATTCCAGATTGCCCCTTTAATAAAAGGCTGTATCTATGTGTCACATGAAAAAACTAACTGTGAACCCGTCACAGAACACGGACGCTGGCCTCCTGCCCTGCATCAGCTACCCGGCGTTCGCCGTGGACGATGACGCCCTCTGCAGCCAGACCCTGGACAAGGTGGTGCGCAAACTGAAGGGGAAGTATGGCTTCAAGCGCTACCTGCGCGACGGCTACCGCACCGCCAACGAGGACAAGAACAGGAGATACTACAAACCCGCCGAAATGAAGGTTGGTCTGTCTGAAGGTTTAAAAGCCAAATCTCCAAGGGGTATTTCTACTGATCACAGAAGCCAAATCCTGGATTTGATCACACTCTGTTAAAAGGGCTTAATCTGTGTCTTAAAATGAGCCCTGAAATGATCTTTTTTTATTGATGTGCTCGTCTTCCTCAGATTTTTGTTAATTCATCTTTTAATCCTGCTGTCTTTCCCCCTCGCGTCAGAGGCCACACAAGTGTGTCTGCTGTGGGTATAAATCCCATCGGATTTAGTGCACTGAAGCCATATGAGCTCCAGAATTAGCTGCTGTGTGTGCATGCGGGGACTGAATTGGAAACAGGGCAGCTACTTAACACAGAGCAAATCATTGCATTAGCCGCTGCACTGACCCCCCAGAATTAATGAGCTCGGATTTAAGAGAGAAATCGAAGGGGGGGTCAGGCGTTTCAGTTCACAGGGCAGAATTCCAAAACAGATGAATAAGTGGAGCTTCACGTTAAAGATTCATTAGAGGTTTTAGGCGAAGGGGCTATCAACAGGTCACTGTCACCTCAGTGGGTATATGGGAAGCTGGATGTGACATCCTAAAATCCCTCATGAATAATTGTATAGCTTTTTATTAAACCAACATGTTTTGCTATTTCGTAATTCATGTAGTATGAAGTACCATTAGATGCAATGTAGTCTAATATATGCCATTTAGCGGTTGCTTAGAGTGACTTACATTGCAGTGAGTGCATACATTTGTCAGTATATATGGTCCCAGCGGGAATCGAACCCCCAACCTAAGCGTTGTTAGTGCCATGCTCTACCAACTGAACCACAGAGGACCACACTAAGTCAGACTCTCCATTTAAATGGAGAGTAAAGTTTTGACAGGAAGGCATTGATTCCAGATTTACCTCATTCAAGTACGCATTGCTTGGTACTGTAGCTTTTCCATGGTATTTACCTGTTACCAGTAGAAGAGTGCATCCTGGCGTGTCATATACACTTCTGTCTGTGTAGCAGCTGAGGTACAGACCTCATGGGACAACTGGTTGTTTACTGCACAAGTACTGTGGGCCTCAGTGCCTGCGCTCTACACCCCAACACCACCAGCACTTTATCTAATCACCGCCATTTTGTACCTTATCTCTGCTGGCACACGCACACACGCACACACGCACGCACGCACGCACACACACACACACACACACACACACACACACACACACACACACACACACACACACACACACACACACACACACACACCCACACACATATGCAATGCAGTTAACACACACACACACTCATACACACACACACACACACACACACATATGCAATGTAGTTAACACACACACACACACACACACAAACACATGCGCACACACACACACACACACACGCACACTTCCAGCACACATACAGCACATTGATAAAATGATACCTGCTCTTTTCCTTATAACTCTCTTCCTTATAACAGCCAAACGTGTGAAAAGACGTATGACTATTTCGATTAACAGCTTTTATTACATTATGTTGTAATCTCTCTTTTATCTCCTTTGCCTTGGAGATTATCTGCAGAGATTGGGTACGGCAATAACAAAGTCTTAATTACATTTTCAGGAGGGCTTGAGAGCCGCCACTCTCAAAGTCGAGAATATCTAGTAGCCGCCTTTACCACCAGTGATATCCTTTATTCAGTGTTCAGATAATTCTAACCGTAATGAGTCATAATGTAAATTGGCCACTCACTTTGTACATATAAGCATTAACAATGCTTTATTTGAGCTTTGGTCTTGGTCTGTGTGTTATTGAGGTAGAACATAGTGTCCATGCCAGATTAAGAATGTGAGCGATCTTTGAATTATAGAGAACTGAGAACCGTATTCTGAAACATGATCAATATACTTAAGAAGGCACTCAACACTTACATCATCCTCACACAGTCACTTTTCAAACTCCTGCAGTTGAAGAAATGATTCAGAAATGTATTATTAATTGCTGTTTCGCTTCTCAAACATCTCTACATCCCAGTTGTTTTTTTGTAGAGACCCAGATGATTTATGTAGAGAAGGGGAGGAGAAAGGCAAAGTTTTAAACTCCATAATAGAGTTTCTAGCTGGCTGGGATTCTGATAATAATTGTCAGTTAAACGGTTTGCATTTGTCTCACCAGTCATCAGCTGTTAAGAAGTAGGCTACACTTTACTCGCTGTGTGCGTGCACGTGCATGCATGTATGCATTCTGTCTTTTATAAGGATTCCATTTCTTCAGAGATGATTTCATGAAAATCTCATATTCTTTTCTTTTTCAGCTTTTCGATAAAATTGAGTGCGAGTTTCCCATCTTTTTCATCTACATGATGATTGATGGTGAGTTTTACACAATTGAAAGTTCAATGGTTGTTATGTTGATGAAGCTACTGTTCTGTTCTGTTCCTTTTTAATCCTCACATTTATAATGACCTACTATATTTGGTTTGCAGGGGTCTTCAGAGGAAACAAAGCCCAAGTTAAAGAATATCAAGACCTATTAGAGCCTATTATCTTTCAGTCTTTTGAGGGTGAGTTCCTCTCTTCAATTTGTGTAACACACATACGTACAGGTTCTTACAGTAAAGGGCTCTGCACACAGCGTGCGATTTCTGTTGCGTGTCAACATTCCATTTTGAAGTTTGAATGGAAGTCTATGAGAACATCGCATTTCAACACACACAGCCCCGATTTTTAACGCTGTGTGCAGAGCCCTTTACAGTAAGAAGCTACACACACACACACACACACACACACACACACACACACACACACACGCACACACACACACAGTCAATCAATCACACTGTCAGGCCCACTCACACATTCACATTCAGGTTGGCACCAGGGGGAGCCTTTGTGAACATGCACTTACATTCTGGTGACAGTGATTACTGTTATTTTCACTTTACATTTGCTGAACAGTATATCCATCCATATTCAGGTCCCATACACTGAGTGTGATTTTCACTGACCCATTTAATTGAACTGCAGGAGGGCTTTGCTCCTTTTTCAAGAGACTTGGTATACTATATGCACTGCAATAGAGGTCTCAAGAGCCAACAGTCTCTAAAGGAGGTGCTGCTTTAGTTGAGTAGTGAACTGTTTTTAAATTATTTACAGACAGTATTAGCAGACTTGTGACCTCTGCCGCCTCTATGGTGAAATTACCTTTCAGGAACTAAGACTCAAGACACTTTTAATGTGATTGATCAGATTGATAAGAAAATACATTTTAAGCCATTCATGAATACATTTCCAATCCCATAGTAATGTACTTAAGCAATATCACACGAGAGGGAGTGTGTTATACTGAATATCAGCACGGCTGTGATTCGGTCGTAGGTACGAGGCCGCAGGCCAGTCAAATGGACTGTTGCCTAGTAACCTGAACACAAACATGTAGTCTAATTAACGGTCATTTAGTAGAACACCTGTGCGGCGGAGTGATACATATAGTTAAAAGTCCCAGTGCTGTTATACTGTATATCGTAACTCATGGAATGCCTCTTGTCCAATCAAATTACTTGGTCGGAACTAACTGTTGTGTAATTTACTTTACCTCCTGTCTATGTGTATCTCGGGGGCCCAGGCCATGCTGTCATCCCCAAGTACTACCACGTACCTGCCGACTTTGTGGAGGCGGAGCAGAAGAAGCAGGGCAGCCAGAAACGTTTCCCAAGCAACTCAGGCCGTGACGGGATGCTGTTCCTGTGGGGCCAGGCGCTCTACAACATCGCCAGGCTGCTAGGTCAGTCAGCTACGCATCGATTGTGACCTCTCTTAAGGGCTTTCACACCGGGCAAGGCTCCGTGCCGGTTCTCGTTCCCATGTGTCCCGTGTTCGTACCGGTTTAAGCAGAACCATGACGTCATCATGTTGGGTGACGAAGGGTGACGGGATAAACAAAAATGTCACAACAAGATGGCGGCCACTTCACTGGAAATGAGGATCTTCCACTACAGTATCTGAAATAAACACTATTTTCTATTAATAAATAAATAAATAAAAAAAGACACTTTCTAAACATGTTCTCTTACAGCTGCTCTGTTACTAGAATAGAAATGGCTTACGAACTTCGCGTTTGCGTGTGTACACTCACGTGTGTGTGTGTGTGTGTTTGCTGAGCATGTGAGGAAGATAGAGAGAATGATGAAACTTTTGATAATTGTTTTAATCACTAATGATTAGATTTTGATTGGGTTACATTTTGTCTCCTTCCTTCTAACCCCCCTGAGAACCAACAATTTCTCGTTCCAGCTGCGAACCAACTTTTCAGCTTCCGAAACCAATTTATTTTCGGTCTAAACGCGCCGACCGGTTCAAAATTAGGCTCGGGATCCGGAACTGGCACTGAGTGTTGAAAAGCCCTATCAGTATCTGTATTTACTGCCCCCACTGCCAGAGTGCAGAGGTCCTCTGTTACTGCAAAAAGGTAGTAGCAACTGTGAAAATGTGAAACCAAGAAGTGTGTGTCTGTGTGTGTGTGCACACACACGCCCTCGTCCTTATCATTACCGGTAGCTGCTTTTTGATAGTGCTGCCAGTACGTGCCAAGGCTTACTAGCAACCAGTTAGTGCTCAATGCTCGGTACTCCGAGCCTATAACCTTGTGTTGTCTCGTAAGGACGGGAGAAGGCTAAAAGCCTGAGTTTTAATCACTGAATAGTCTTGGAGTAAGCCCTCTTGGAGTGACTGTGTAAAAGCAACTGTTCTTAGCATGCACTGGCACGCACAGCGTAAGCCCTGCTGTGGAAGGCTGACTATCGGAGATATGATGCTGTAGTCTACAGTCTTACTTCAACGTTATTTTTGTATCAACCCTGACCATGACCAACCTGCTGTCTGTACTGACCCTGCTGTCAGAAGGGAGGTCTCACTAGGGGGGTTGAACTGTATGATTATGTCAGAATGCAGAGGCACCACCTTGAGTTAAGTGCATTATGATAATAGCAAAGTGTTATGATAATAGCTCCTCCAACCCTACAGTATCAGTGGACAAAGAGGAGCTTTTTACAATACCGGTAATACCTAATATTACCTCATTTTACCAAATGATCTTTGGTATATATAGATCTCTAGAAGTGCATAGAGGGTAAGGGCTATTTGGAATGGAATGGAATGGAATTTAGAGACAGCTTTGCTCACTTCTACTTAACTATTTGCAATGTTTCTCTCTCCAGTGGACGAGCTGATCAGCCCTAATGATATTGACCCCATCCATCGCTACGTCCCCCGGCAGGACCAGAGGAACGTCAGCATGAGATACTCCAATCAGGTAAGACATCCACACTCACATCACCATCCCCTGTCTGTCTGGCTCTTGTCCAGTCAGGTCACCCTGAAAGAGCAGTTTTTTAAGTTAGACACCCAAATCAGTCTTGATGAACTTGTATCTTCAGTATTTCAATATGTTGTGTCATTATTGAATATGATCATGATAATTAGAGTTCTAATTAATTGTCTGCTTTTAATTGTATGTAGGATTTCTACGTTTTATTTTATTTTATTTTTTTACAATAATCTAACGCTGTCACTCAGATATGTAGTGAAAGGTGAACAAACACCAGCCCTGCTTTACCTATAGGAAATTGCTTGTCGGCGCAGGGTGGGGTTGTCAACAATAAGACAACAAAATAGTTTTTAGTACAATATAATCAAATAAGAGAGAAGGAACAATTAATTTATTTGACTATTCAACTCTTGGTACATTATGCTACTAGGCATCTGCCATCTATCTAACACCACTAGCTAGCACCGACAGTCAAGCCTTTTCTTCTTCTGCATCTATCCATGCATGAAAACTCTTCTTGCTCTTGGAAATGTGTCTCAAAGAGTTTAACAAACACCCCCAAAACAGAAATGTTCATGTTTAATGACGAACGCTGTGCTACAAATCTTTCTGAATTCATCATGACGACTCAGCAGATGTTTCACTTGTCTATATTTTACTGCACAACAATGGAAAACAGCATTGTGAGGGGGGCGTGGCTTACTCAAAGTGTCAACGTTTCTCACTATACCTATTGTACTGATCAGATGTACATACATTTTCAATGTAATCGTCACCCACAGGACAATATAGTTCTATTTTAAAATGACCATCCTCTAGCTCTAGTCCAATCAGGTTTGACCCCCCCAACCATCTTCTGCGCCACACTATTCAGATTAATGAAGAAAGGCAGACTCTATTTATATTTAATTATTTGATAATAACACATGAATTATGCCTGACGTTTTTCTCACATTGATTACGATGTCACGTCCTTACATTAAAATTCACCGTACTACTGTGTATTCAAAACCTGTGCCGTTATGAAGCTGCCAAAAGACTCAGATGAGCATTAAAAAGCAACGGGGCAGGGGGTTAGGAGATCAGATGCCAACATAACTCAGCATCAAGTTTAGCTTTTCCCTCGCATGCATACTACACTCACCTCCATGGAAAAACAGGCTCATTGTTTTATTCATGACCTCGTCATGCTCAGCTCAGCTAAGCAGCTCACTCTCTCTTGCACAGAGGTTGAAGCCACCCTACTTCTCTCTCTCTCTCTCAAGCATCTCGCATGGCCATACGACGCAAAGGCAACAGCTCTGCATCGCAGGGGAAGCGAGGTGCGGGGTGGGAGGGGGATTGCATAATGTACACAAGCGCGCAGAGAGAGGCTGTCTCATTGCCTCAGCGTCACCGTCCTCCCCTCTCGGTCTGCGGGCGGCGAGGCAGCGTGTGGGCGTGCTGAGCTTTCACATGGAATTTATGCTCTCATTTCTCTAAGGTTCTCTCAGCATCATTGTGTCGCCACTTAAAGACGCACTCCGTGTCTCTCATTGTGTCACCACTCTGCATCCAGCTGTATATTTCGTTATTAACTGCCGAACAGCTGCTTAAAAACTAGAAGTCCTGGGCCAATTGACTTTTCACACCAAATAATATTGTCAAATCCTTGAAAATGTTATTAAATAAGCACTACAAGCTCTGATAACTTTTCAGCCTACCTCAAATCCCTGGACTGGCTTAGCATGGAGGCAAAGCTGTAAAGCTGCGTGTACACAAGGCCATTGCGTTGCACCGGAAGTCATTCATCTCAATGGGGCCGTTGCGTTGATCAGTTGCCTTGCTCTGCATTGCGTTTCTTGACCGTCAGGGTGCGCCAATCTGTCAAAAAATTTCAGCTTTTTGCGTTGCGTTGGATCCGTTAAAACAACCGGAAGTAAACCGGAAGTAGTTTCTTGCCCAGAGCTCTCGCCTCAGATGTAAAATCCTCAATTTTGGCCGCCATTGGCTAAAATCTGTAATTTGGCTCTACAAGTGTTAATATGTCATTTTATGAAGTTTTTATATGTTTTCAGGCGAGAAAGTAACCATATATATTCACAAAATGTGTCCAGTTTATCAAAATAACCCGTTTATATATCTGAACTGACGTTTTTTTCCCCACTTCTGTGGGAAACTTCGCTAGCAACACGAGTAGAGCTTTGCATCTGCATCGCACGTTGAAGTACGTCAAGCCCATCCCACCAGGTTGCGCCAGAATGGTGGGTCACGGTCCGCGGTGTGCACGCAGCTTAAGAAGCAAGACTGCTAATCAAGCAGTGCTTCAAATAAGCACTCAGGGTTCCAGTATATTTTCAGTCATATGTTCGTTGTCACCAATTCACACAAGGAGGGGCGCTACATCTTAGAGGCCAACCAGTTTGGTATATCACCAGACTGAAGGACAAGCCAAATGAAAATGGCCATCTTCAACATGGTACTACATGATTCCCACCGTGGGAAGGCTGCCACAGACTTGTGGTTGAGGTTGTTAGGCTATTTTTAGAAGAAGCACTAAACCATGAGGGAAAATACAAAACTTCGGAGTTACAGTAGCTTGATGTATTGTGACCTGAGAGAGGAGGCCACTACTAGTATTGACCTCCAACCATAGTACATGCAGTTGCCAGTTGGCAGTTGTCACAGAAACATATTATTAATATGATTAATTAGTCTACAGCTCGTACTTCAGATGTGACAGTCTATTCGGTCCCATGGATGATAATGTCCAGAGCACTTAGTTTCTAGATAATTCACAAGTGTATGAGAGATATGTCTATTATTCATGAAAGTGTACGGTATATATTATGAAAAAAAGTTATGCAAAGACCATAATGCCTTATAGTAAAAAAAGTAATAAGAAACTGACTATGGTGTGTTGGTTCTGTGTCCATTTTTCATGTTCTTTACAGACTTATGAATTGTCATAGATACTGCAGCATTAAACCAACATCATTATTTTTTTTTTTTCAGGAATGGTTTTATTTTGTAGTGTTTTTATGTAGAAGCCATTAGTTGAATGTGAAACGAATGCTCCTTGTCTGTGGTTCGTTCCACATGAGAGGCGATGCATTCGCCAAGCTCTGAGGGTGAGTCAGATGATCAAACACACCTCCGGGAGTTTCGCAAAACACTCTCCACATAAACACATAACAAGATCCAGTGAAGAGTTATCATAATCCATATGTCTGTAGAAACTCACACAGGCACTATTGAAAACCTATTTTACAGGACAGATATACGTACATGTACTTTACTATACTGAACCCCTGTAGCAGCCTAGCCCTCTCAGATCGATCCCCTTGTCCCCATAACAGATACTGCTCCCTTCCTAACAGAGTGATTTTGTGGGACTAGCAGAACAAGGTTAATGGAAATTTTCCAAAGCACAGCGTGTCTCAGGAGCTGTCACTCACCCACGCATCTGTGATAAGGTCTGAAGGTGAGAGGGCTTCAATTGGCCATCACAGTATGAGGCACAAACAAACCCCTTGAGGGAGAGAGAGGGGGAGTGGTAGAGGGAGAGGGAGAGAGATGTAGTGCCGGTGTGAAAGACGGAGATAGATGAGACAGAGATGGAGGGAGAGTCTGAGAGATAGCGGAAGAAAGGTGGAAGTGGTCTGGGGAGAGAGGGACGGAGCGTCTGAAGTTGTTTAATATGACATTTTTATCTTTGAAGTCCTGAGAGGACCCTGAGTTATTATTTTCACAGCTTTTGTAAGTCCTACTCTAAAAAATGTCCTCTTCCCAACCGCCTGGTTTCTGGATAATTTCAATTTGCGGGAGGGGTTTTTCCTCCTGTTTTGATCTGACACCCTGAGTGCATCAGAACAGATGGGTAAAAATGTTTTCCCCACACTTTGCATCCAAAGATAAATAATGCTCATCCATCCTTGGGCACGGATGCCAAATGGCTTGATGACAGGGGCTGTCGAGCTCGGAGCACACCGCGACAGTAAGAGTCCTGGAGAAATGGCAGGTGACCTGAACCTTGGGGGAATAGACCATCTCTCACATAATGTGACAGCAAAAGTGTATCACAGGACATCACACAACTCCGCATGCCCCGCTCCCAAGCCAAAGCTGCATTAAATAGCTTTTTGAAGTTTGGTCCATGTTTTTTTGCATCCCTGGCTGGCTTATTGGCTTGTTATTGGCTAGAATGAATGCACTGGCTTTCCCAGTCTCTAGCTACAGTTGAGTGTGGCCAAGCTTCACCACAGTGGTGTGTGACATTGTGTACTCTTCCTCTGTGAAATGTTCTTTCGCGCAGTTTTTAGCGCAAATTGACATACAAATCCATGTTCTGTGCTGTGTATTAAGTGAACATTTCTACATGTATGCTTTTTTTTGTGATTTACACAATAATTATAGAGATTAATTGAATTCATTAGATAACATTTGACAATTTTTAAGATAAATCAAAATGTATCAAAAAAACTAACATAAAACAATGAACCATCAACACAATGTGCAATGCAAAATGACGCCTTGTGTTCTGCTTGACAGACAGATTTGCCTTTGGGTAAAAAAACAGTTGTCTGTCGTCATCCCTGAAATGAACACATTATTACTCTGGCATGGTGACTGAGTACTGAGCCAGGGTCAGTGCCAGGTCATGCCCACACGCCTTAGCATCCTTTGTGCGTTAAAAACAGCTTGTGGGTGGCCAGTAGGAAAAGGAAAATGTTTTAGATTTTCATTTTATGAGCAACTACACACACACAGTCACACACACACACACACACACTCTCTCTCTCTCTCACACACACACACACACACACACACACACACACACACACACAGCACCTCCCACGCCTCTGTGTGACTTTATACCCACCGTACCTATTCCCATTTTTGAATAGGCCTTTAATCCAGAATGGAAATATGGGTACTTCAATATATGGGACTGCTTCTGTCAGCTTAAAGCGCTTTATTGTATTGGCTCTCCCCAGCATTGACAAGTGGATGTTGTGGAGTGTCGGGCTCTGGTGTGTCTGCTCCGTGACCCTAGCTGCTACAACCCACGGCACTCATACCGAGTACATTCATAGCCTTTAGTAATCTGTCTTCTTGTCTGTCCCAGTCTCCCCTGCAGAATCTCAATGGGAGTTATATCAAATCTGTACAGCAGGTTTGACAAGGCCCAAGCACCTGGAGCTTTTCATAGGGTCTCAGCTTAATATAAATTGATTTATTTTTTCTTTCATAAGGATTGCCGGGTAAACCTAATACATCTGCAGTATGCCCAGAGAGAGGGCGGTCCGCATCAAATTCTCAGCAAGGGTCCCACTACAATTATGCACCAAGGAATCCAATTCCTCAACTTTTCAATTCCTGTTAAGTGATTGTGCCTGTGTCTGTGTGCCTTTTAGCATTGTGTGACTTTGAAAGGATATCCCAAACCAAGTTCAATAAGGACGGCATGTTACTTGGAAATCTAAAATACACGGTTGTCATTTTAGCCGTTTTTTTTAAATTACCAGTATTAGATGTCTTTCAGAAATGAAGGGATCATTTACTTTGTTAAAGACCTTATTTTACCTGGGGCGTTGTCGGTTCATCCAGACCGTTTTGAAATCAAGTTATTTGGCAATGCACAGCAGTTAGCTGTTCCCAAGACCCAAGTCCCAAGTGTAAAAATAAGGTACAGCTTATAAAAAGAGTAAAATATGCCAATAACCTTCTAAACATACCATCAAAAATTTCCTTTTTGCAGAGACCGGGAAAAGCATTTCAATATTTTGAGTTTCAGCGGATTCAGTCAAAGCCCCAGCACTTCAAAGAACTTTAGAACTGTTCGAATATAGGCTATGGTTCTGCTTGCAAGGAGCGCAACCATAAGACATACGATTGCATTGTGAATGGGAAAGGGAATTATGTATTTTTTCTTTACCCTTTGCCTTCTTCTTACCCCTTTCTCTGTCTCTATGAAATATACTTTCAATATTTAATTCCTTTGTGACTCTGACTCAACAGACACTGTATTGTGTGTTTGACAGCCATCTATGATGAACCCTGTGTTTGTCCTTGAGAATAGGGACAGTATGTCACACATTGCAGGTCGAGTGTGCTTACTAGCCTGGAAGAGGACCCAGGGAAAAAAGCCTTTCCTGTAATTTCACCACAAACGTAAGCTCCTGGAGTATGCTAAACGCTACTGGAACTTTGACTGGAACCGTGTCCCATGGTTAGATCAAACAAACATTGAGCTTATTGGCATCAAACACTCAAGGTGGGTTTGGCATAAAAAGAAGGATGGCTGTACCGAAAAGAACCTGATCCCCACTGTTATGTATGGTGGAGGTTCTGTGATGTTGTGGGGCTGTTTTTCCTCCAAAGGCCCTGGGAACCTTGTTAGGGTACACAGCATCATGAACTCCATGAAATATCAGGACATTTTAAATCTGAATCTGGCTGCCTCTGCCAGGATACTTAAAACTGGGTCATCATTAGATCTTCCAGCAGGACAATGATCCAAAACATAATGTCAAAATCAACACAAAAATGCTTCACTGAACACAAAATAAGCTTCTGCCATGGTCATCTCAGTCCCCTGACCTAAACCCCATTGAAAACCTGTGGGCTGAGTGGAAGAGGAGTTTTTTGTTTTGTTTTACTCATCTTTACCAGGGATGCCAATAATTGTGGAGGACACTGAATAGTACATATTCATGGTTGCATACTGTAAGTGTGTGGGAGAATGTGTATGTACGTTTTGAATAGATTGATTGGGTGTGCTAGTGTTGGGAGTGGAGTGTGCTATGTGTCTCTATGCATGCTACTGTAGCCATGTGAAGGGCCATGTCATCATGCATGCCAGTTCTATATCAGACCATGGCAAGTCCCTCTGGCTCTTTGTAGGATTGAGCCTGTTAGCCTGGGTCAGTGGACAGGTGGACTCAGTCACTCAGCAGGACCACAGCACTGGCTCACTGCAAACTCCCTCACGGGGAGGGAGAGGAAGGGACTGACTGACTGAGAGAGCTAGTCTTCAAGAGAGGAAAACGTAAGGATTTGTTAGCAGAAATTGCTTGAATTGCAGAGAAATTGCTAGAATTGACCGTCAAATGGCCACAGCACTCTATTTAAGCCTCACTTTAGAAACGTAAAATTCTTCTTTCTCAGTCATCATTGATGGAGTGACTGTATATTATTTTCAGAACCTTTGAAGCGTACTTTCAATGAGTGCTATAAATAATTATTTAGAGGCTTTTTCTCTGTGTATTGTATTACATCCACAATGTGCAGGCTCAGGGGAGATATATCATAATTTTTTTGTATTTCAGTTACCGGTAGTTAGTTTATTTTTTTATTTGATCTCAGAGGCTTAATACTTCTGCGTAGCTACGGTGCTTTACCAGATGCTTGCAAAGTTTTACTTTGCGTATCACCATCTGTATGCGTACTGTATGGCATGTTTTTGCAGAGTGGTTTTGAGTAGTCGTGATGCAAAAAGGAAAAGGCCCGGAGGAGTTGGCTCCCCCTCACTCCATCAGAAACACTGTGTCACATTTCACTGATTTTAATTTGGGCAATATCTCTAATGAAGCCGATATGTATTTCAATTTTATTTGTAGACATCCTCCTGACTTACTGTAAGCTTGTTTTGCAAACAGGTTTACTCAGTTTGTCAAATGTAGCCATGAAGTCATTTCTCGGGGAGTTTCACTTGCAGGATAACAAATATTCCGGTGAAATGTATTTAATTTACAACATAGTATGAGAGAGAGAAGAGTCGTTCTTTTCCAATTTCTTAGCTTTTCTGACAGCCACCGTTGCTACTCAATTTATTAATGTTGTTTTGACATTAGTAACAGCACAGGGAAGTCTGGGGAGGTAAATATTGACGTTTCAGCTCTCCTTCAGACAGAAGAGCCTCGGGTCAGTAAAGCGCTATTAAACACATTATCATTAGCTGGGGAAGGAAACAAATAAGAGAAGAAACACATACTCCTCATCTCTCTATCTGTTTCTCTCTCTGTGCCTCCCTCTCTCTCTATATCTCTCTCTCTCTGTCTCTCTCTTTCTCTCTCAAAGGATATTATTCACTCTATTTACAAATCTCTCTCTCTCTATCAGTCTCTTTCTCTGCACAATACACGTTCTCCTCTAATCTCAAAATGTACCGTTATTTTGTCAGGTGTGTGCGTGTGTCTGTTGTGTTCTTACGTGCGTTCACATATTTATCTCACTTCAAAGCTCAGTGTATGATATTTTCCTCAGTGTGCATTGTGATAGCATTAGATACACTGTTGCGGTGGTTGTGATTCGGTTGTCGGGTCGGTATAGACCTTGGCTACAGTGTCTTGTCCCTCCATCTGCTTTGGCGTGATCTCATCTACCTCAGGAGCTTGGGGCCCACCGTGCCCACAGGCTTAGCGCCAAATGCAAACAGGTAGCAGCATGAGGTGCTAATTGAGGGTTGACAGGGCCGCCCTGTTTTTTTCCGAGACATGTCAAGATCTCCGTAGCATCTCCGAGACACTCCAGTTGCTGTGCTTCACTCACTGATTGAAGCACACTAAAAAGCCGAGAGAGAGAGAGAGAGAGAGAGAGAGAGAGAGAGAGAGAGAGAGAAAGAGAGAGAGAAAGAGAGAGAGAAAAAGAGAGAGGGTAGAGAGAGAGAGTTTTTTTCTTTTCTCCAATTCCCCCTTACTCTTGTTTCCATCTTTATTTCCTCCCCTCCTCAAATGGTTCCTTTGTTTTTTGGAGCAGACTGCTAACGAGAGATTCCCTTAGCTGTGTTTTTGTAGCCACTGTTAACAATTAATCAAACAAGATTTATTTGATCCTCTCTGTGTGTCTCTGTGTGTCTGTGTGTCTGTGTGTGTGTGTGTGTGTGTGTGTGTGTGTGTGTGTGTGTGTGCGTGCGTGCGTGTGCGTCTGTCTCCCTCCCTTCCTTCCTCCCTCCCTCTCTTTCTCTCTCCCCATCCCTCCCGCTCTTCTCTGATTGATGATAACAATGGTTTTCGACCCAAACAAAATGGCTTCCAGCCTCTTCAGCATTGCAGACTTCCTGCCGAGCCCCTCAGAAGCAGCACTCCCCCTCTGATGAACGGCCCTCCCACGAATCACAAGATGTTCCTTTCTAATGGCCCAGGGATTTTAGTCATTTAAAACTCCAAAATTCAGATTCAGAAACAGAAACAGATTCTACTCTGTTTACAAATCACTTATCTCTCTGAAATGCCACCTCCTGGGATTCAGGAGCCGAGTCAGCCGCGGCAAAGACATTTGCGATAAAGATAGGGCATGTATTTAACTATGAAGCAAATGTTTATCTTTAGTTTTTACTCTTTCAGAAAGTTTCAGTTTGGCCTTGCTCAAATGAAATGTGATTACTGGAGAAAGACTTAGACATATGTTCATAATTTCTACACCCTCTAAACCAGTTTCGTGGTTGCGTCTCATGAGCTTCATTCTTGTAGTTTACTTCTAATTAAAAAGCAGTGAGAAGAGAAGAGAAGAGAAAAGAGGGTGGGGAAGAACAACATCTCCTGATTGATGTGGCCAATGTGAATCAGTATATTACCACAGTGTTCCACTGTAATGTCAGTCTATGGCTATCCCTTCTCCCTCCTCCCCTTCATTTCTTATTTAAAAAGCTTTATTTTACAAGTGGAAGAATTGTGACTGCAATGTATTGTAGAAAGAACTGAGCTGAGGTAGCAATAAAGTATGTTCTTATTGTCATCTGTTCTAACAGAATATCTCTCTCCCCCCCTATGTGTCTCTGTGTCTCTCAGGGACCTATCGATAATGATGTGGTGATCCATGTTGCCCTGATTGCTGAAAGCCAGAGGTACGTGTGTGTGCTTGGAAAGAAGAATAGGAGAGCTGTGTGCGTGCGTGTGTGCATGCGTGTGTGTGTGTGTGTGTGTGTGTGTGTGTGTGCGTGCGTGCGTGCGTGCGTGCGTGCGAGTGCACACCCCCACACGTCTCTGAGACTGAGCCTATCCTTATCCATATAATAATACATGTCATTTAGCTGACGCTTTTATCCAGAGCGACTTGCATGGCAGTGAGTAGATACATTTTTCAGCATATATGGTCCCAGCTGGAAACACTGTGCTTACGTGTGGGTAGGCTGTCAAGCTGGTCGTTTTTATCCCTCTCCCCCGCTTGTCTGGGGTGTAATTGCGATGTGCACAATAGAGCGCTTAGCCAAAGCACCGTCTTCATCTATCAGCGCCCTCATTTATTTGTGGACTTGGGAGAGGTTAACGGGGTCGACCGGCCAGCTGAAGGCTGTTAACCTATCGCAGCGTTTGTTAACTAACATGGGTCGTCCGTAACAGTTAACCCGAACACTGTCCAGTCCCTGCTGCATGCTTCCTCAAAACCTTCAAGACAGTGTCAGTTTAAGGCAGTTTTTTTAAACAAGACCTGGTGGTTTAACACTGGAAAGCTCTGTTAAATAATGGGCTGTGAATTTGTCACATGGGCTACACATTGGGTGTATGCTGCATGTGGCATCTGCTATGAATTGAGCTACAGTCAGTGTCCAGAGGCCAGGGGAATGTTGATGATTTTGCCCATACCAATCCAATCTGGTCAGTCTCCCATAAGTGAAATGGATGGTTTTATTCAAATATGCTGTGGCAAAAGTGGTTAAATTGGTCGATATCGTGACACACCTATGAACAAAAAAAAGTGCAGAATAAAGCCTGGACGCAGTGTTGGAACACATAATCTCATGTAGATTAATAATGGCAGCTCTGATTTTTCTAAAGTTGTTATGCATCAGATGTTTCATTGTCATAGAAACACAAAACGAGGGCTTGCTGGAAAGGTTGTACTGTGTCATCTGTGTGTATATAGCATGCATGGGAGCTATGTCATATGAAGTGTCCCAAACAAAAGAAAATGAAAATGGACCTAGAGTATGTTAAGTCTCCTTCTTGCTTGCTTTTTCCTTGACTGCCCAATTTTCAAGTTTATGAGAGTTTAAAGTGCATTTTTCCAGGGTCACAATACACTTTCCCTTAGTGTTCCTTAAATATACATAGTTAAGTCATTTTATACAACAGTTAGTTCCGACCAAGTAATTTGATTGGACAAGAGGCATTCCATGAGTTACGATATACAGTATAACAGCACTGGGACTTTTAACTATATGTATCACTCCGCCGCACAGGTGTTCTATTAAATGACCGTTAATTAGACTACATTAACGGTATAGCCTACAACAGAAACAGAAGATGGATATATTTCCAAATATAACATTTGACTTAAATTATGAATCAGAAGGAGAGGACGAAGAGAAGGGCCTTAATACTTCAGTGCAAACCCCCAGGTGTGCTGATATGACACCGGCCGACCTGGACAAATTGGAGAAGAGTAAAAATGAAATTAACACCGTAAGGCAAACGACATGGGCCTTGAACTGCCTCCAGACTTGGCTAAGTCTTAAACATATAGACATCAACATTCAGTCCATTGAGATGGCCGAGCTAAAAAGTTATTGGAGACCATCCACCGAGAGCAGAAAACGATGGAGCAGCGTGCTGTCTGATGTCAACTCGTCTGACTCTGAATCACATTCACACATGCCACCAAAGCGACTGTCAACCGAGTCATATTTCACTGGTTGCACAATACATGGAAATGTACAAATAAATGTACACGATACAAAGTAGCTAGCCACGATACCAAGTAGCTAGTTTGTGTTCAGGTTACTAGGCAACAGTCCAGTAGAACAGTCCCGTTGCGGAACTATTTTTTCTTGACGGAGCCAAAATAAATGACTAAATAAACAAACAAATCATAATCTGTTGTCACTTATTACTGTTAACTAATAATTTGCGCTGTAGAACTACCTACGACCGAATCACAGCCGTGCTGATATTCAGTATAACACACTCCCTCTCGTGTGATATTGCTTAAATAACGACATGGCTCAGTTGTTATAACAAAACTAAAGGACGCAGCTGAACTTTTACTGTCTTTCCACAATTTCGACAACGGCTATTGACCGGCTGCAAAAAAACAAGTGCAGCATGCATCCCATTCCAGTTGACAGGTGAACAGACAATTCACAGAATGCACAGATCTCACTCTCACTTCCCAGCATTGCAGGTTTTTCGTTTGGATAATAATTCAAGAGAAGCTTTGAGTTGGATTTGACAAACTTTTGGATGTAAAGACATAAGAACATTTACATCTAGGCTATTGGATTTAGCCTACTGTATTCATTTGCTAATAGCCTTTCTGATAGACTGATGTATGGGCTCCTGTAGCCTTTATTATTATTCAGATTGAAAAATGTATATTGTCTCTGATTTCCTAGCATGGGTTGGCAGGGGTCTGTAAGAAGAAAAAAAACTACCACCTGCTGTATTTTAAGAAAGCCTGGGGATGATTAAATCTCCTGTCCCACAGGATCGAAGGACAGACTGGCATATAGGGCTGAAGAAGATCAGCCAAGTAGCTTGGAGCCAACCCATGTGCTTTAAAAGTAATGAGCAGCACTTTAAAATCAACACTTTAGAAGTCAACACTGACCTTAATAGGAACCCAGTGCAGTGACTTAATGTGAGCCTCCAGAGTGTGAACAGTGGTACTAAAACAGAGCCTTGTAGTATACCATAATTTTACTGTGCAGTGATCTGAAGTACTATCACATATGTGAACAAACTGGCATATTTTAGTGAGAGACAAAGCAGACTCACAGATTCAGTCTCTGTAATATAATTTGGTGATAAACTTATCAAACATTGCAAGGAGCACAAGGACAGAGACTTGTATAAGTCATTTAGCACTTAGACTATGGCAGTCTCTGTGCTTTGTATTGGCCTAAAACCTGATTGGAGACTCTCATCAATATTATTAGAGTCAGTCAGCTGTTACACTGTTTACATTTTTTAATTTTAGAAATAAGACTAGTTTTTTAAGCCGTCATGGTTACTGCCACTTTCAGTGAGTTGGAAGTGAGAGATCCATTGATAAACTTGAAACGGAATAAACTTGAAATTAATGGATAGTATTTAGTCACAAAGGGCTGGGAGAAGATCCTCAAGGTTAAAACGCTTTGTAGGAACAGGGTCCAGAATGCAGCTGTATGGTTTAGCGGAATTTAGACAGTGTGTCAAGAGAAATCGGCGTACCATTTCCAGTGTAGCATTTTATTGGTGTAACATTTTCAGTGTACCATTTCATTTAGTGGAGGATACAGATCTTTACTGTATGAAATTGTAACAGCTAAAATGGGAGGATACTTTACTATTTGTAGTGACTTTTAGTTTGTTTGGTGGCCGTATCAAATAGGAATTTTGAGTTTATTTTCATCTGTATATTGAGAGAGATGTGATGACTTTGCAGAGTTTAGAGCTTGCTTTTTATTATGCTACACTGTCCTTCCAGGCAAGATGGAAAAAGTGAAGTTTGGTGGTGCTCCACTTCTGTTCAAGTTTCCCTGATCCTGCTTAAGGGCATGTGTTTCTTGAATGTACCAATGTTTCTTGTGGCTGAATACTTAATACTTCTACTACTACTACTTAATACTTCTCTTAAGGGTCAATAGTTTCTCAGCAATGAGTTAAATCCCTGTCTCACAGTATTTATTAAACATGTGCCTAAGGTCTCCAGCAGCTCAGAGTGCAAATGGATTAAGGCTGTGAATTATTCTTTGCGGTGTCAGCATTGTTGGAGCGACTAGAAAGTAATATAGGTTCATTGCTGAGAAGGTCTATGATCATTTAATTTCAAAAGTGAGAAAATAATCTGATACTACAGGGTTATGAAGGCAGATGGTTGGATTCAAAATATAGATTCCACAGGTTAAAAGACGGTCTGCGGTGTTATTTGAAATGTGTGTGGATCCAGACACATGTTAAATGAAACCAGTTGTGGAAGAGTGACAACCAGTTGGCCAGTTGTGGAAGAGTGACATTGAAGTGCTGCCGCAGAATCCCATGTTGATGAACAAACCACAACAGACACACAAAACAACTGATATCACAGTTGTATATTTTATACAGTGTTGTAAAACATTTTCATGTATACATTTTCCAAAATGTCTTTTCACAAAACATTTATCTTTTACTTCCTGATAAAGTTGTATCTTTTATCTGCACATACGATGCATTCATATATAAACATTCTGTTGTTCTATGTGTAGGTGAGACATCTGACTACTTGTATTTATTTATTGTATGCGTCTTTGAGCCCCGGAAAAGCGCTATATTAAAAAATGAATTATTATTATTATGATTATGATTATGATTATGATGATTATTATTAATATTATTATTATTATACCAACTTTTCGAGCTGCGCTGTGTTCCAACTCCCCATGCGGCCAGGTTTCATTCTGTACTTTTTTCGTTTATGATGTGTGTCACAATATCTGACAATTTCACCACTTTTGCAGTCAAATATTTGTATACAACCATCCAGTTCATAGTATATGGGAGACCTTAGAGATTAAACCTTAGAGGTGAAAAAACATGGTTGTGTTTTGTTCTACCTCGGGTAGGGGGGGGGGGGGGGGGTGTATGCCTTTCCACTAGCCTATTCCTCCTACACAGTCCCTGTACCAGGTGTATAACTCACACAGTCCCTGTACCAGGTGTATAACTCTGGTGTTTCTGTCCCAGACTGCAGGTCTTCCTTAACACCTACGGCATCCAGACCCAGACCCCCCAGCAGGTGGAGCCCATTCAGATCTGGCCACAGAAGGAGCTGGTCAAGGTGATACCCATGATTCATGTCTTCTGACCACACTGCTGCCTCAGTTACATACCAGCTCAGCTTTTTAAAAACATGTTTTTTTTACTTTCGTCAGCTTGGGTTAAAATGAGCTGAACTGGCTCAATAACACAATATGTCATATTATCGTGCCAGCTGCGATAAGCAATATGTGGGAGAAAAAAAAAGAACAGACAGACTTTTCTGTGCTGTGCTCACTGCAAAGAACATGGTTTAGGTTGGCAAGTAACCGTGCGAATGTATTCAAACCAAATTCAAGCGTTCTTAAAATACGTCCATGTATTTGACATCGGTTTTTGCAATCAACGAATCAATCAATCAATCAATCAATCAATTAGCTACTACAGCATGTGCCCAATTCCAATCTGTCAATATGTCAGCCAAGCATGGTCAGTCAATTTGTCTGACCTCTGTCAGTTCTAAATCCATTGTGTCATTAAGATATCCGTCTTTGCTGGTCAATCAGTGAGAGTCTGTAGATTGTTCATCGTGATTGATCCGTCGATCAGCATTAGATGCTTCCAGTCCAGTGGGATGTCCGTACGATACTACAGTTAGTCTATACCGTATGTAGAATAATAAAATAGTGCTTTTTTCCATAATAGTGAGCTTTGGGGCCCATACTCTAACCCCCACTATGAGTTACAGGAAAACTCACTGCCTTTCTTAATAAAGGAAAAACTAATATCTTGACTCAAAGAGGTCTGGGAGTCCCCACCCTACATCTTAGACGGCTGTGGCGCAGGAGGTAGAGTCGCTGTCTAATGATCACAAGGTTGGCAGATCAGCGGTTCGTGAGAGGCCGTTGTAAAGCGCTTTGGAGCAGCTTTGGAGCAGCAAAAAAGGCGCTATATAAGTGCAGTCCATTTTCCATTTACCATTTACCATTTAGACCAGCTCTTCGTCCTATCAGAGAGTGTGTGTGTGTGTGTTTGTGTGTGTGTGTGTGTGTGTGTGTGTGTGTCGATGGAGGTTAGGCCTCCTTTGCTCTCCCTTTTTGTCCGTGCTATCTGCTGCGATGGAGCGGAGTGTCACAAACCAGGATGAGCAGCATGTTGAATATTAAATCCCACGCTCTGTGAGTCTGTTTATGCAGGGGCCATCACGACCAATCCGGGGCTGCATTTGCTCGCCTCATAACGTTCGCCTCTGTAACGTTTGATTGTGTTTACAACAGCTGCTTGACGACAGGAGAGTACCAATTACGTCCAGCAGCATGTTATTTATCTCCACCCAGGTGGCAACAGAAACCGCTCAGCCAGAATAGTATCCATTTGCCTCTGTGTGTCCGCAACGCCATACTGCCGACAGTTTTCTAAACCAATCTCCCAGTGATCATGCTTTAAAACCAAGACACCTCGAAGCATGAGGGCAGACTTCTGATTGATGAAGACCAGTGACGTGGTTAGGCCTGGTCGTCCGGGGCGATAGCCCCAAATGTTTTATGAATAACCCTGGATCTCCGAATCTGTGGAAAAATAATAAAAGAAAATCAAAAGAAAAGAAAATCGCCATCTAGTGCATCGTCATTGATTTAGCGCAAGACCCCCCCTCAACCCAAAAGTCTGCTCATTTTGATTAATTTCAAGTGCATTTTTTGAGATGGAAAGATTGCACATACAGGAGTGGCAGAGCTCCATCTAGTGGTCATATGTCGGTATTGCTCTGGGCTGTGATAGATCTGTCGAGTGTTACGTATAGAGCGAGAGAGCCATATTCCCTGCAGTGTACCACTTGAGTCTGTGGTGCTATTGATCCTGAGATGCTGATTGGATGGATTGGGTGGGGAGGAATTGATTGGCATTTACAGCCTGGCTTGATGAATAAGCGTTTTGTGTGTGTGTGTGTGTGTGTGTGTGTGTGTGTGTGTGTGTGTGTGTGTGTGTGTGTGTGTGTGCGTGTGTGCGTGTGTGTGTGTGTGTGTGTGTGTGTGTGCGCGTGTGTGTGTGTGCATGTGTGCGCGTGGGTGTGTGTGTGTGCGTGCGTAATGTGCATCCCTCCCCTGGTACAGTAGGACACACAGGACTGCAGTGTGTGGGCCAGCGTTGCTGTAAAATCAATGTCCAGTCCTTCCCTCTTATTTGCTGTGTTGCCTTGTGAATTGCCAGCAATCATCCCCATCAAGGAACAGGTTGTTACAGCAAATAGGATGGTACTGCTATTTTTCGGCTGTAGCCAGACCTCAAAACCTTGTTTTTAGTAACCTAGTGATACAGGGAAGACACCCTATATGAAGACACCCTATATATGTATGTGTATGCCTTAAGAAATACAGTATTACTGCTAAAATGGAGCTGACATAGTACTTTCTGAGGCCATACTACAGCTAGGTCGTACCATTCATATCCATTATATCCATTCATTTCTGGCAGGGAGGTAGCAGCATGTGGTTGTGGAGGTAACACTTTAAATACTGTACATACAAAATACTTCATAAAGGTGTTGTTTATCTTTATAATTACAGCTTTCTAGACCGTTTCTAGACAGTTAACTATTAGTTTAATGAAATACCTTAATGTAAATTATAGAACAGTTAGTTCCGACCAAGTAATTTGATTGGACAAGAGGCATTCCATGAGTGCTGATATACAGTATAACAGCACTGGGACTTTTAACTATATGTATCACTCCGCCGCACAGATGTTCTACTAAATGAACGTTAATTAGACTACATGTTTGTGTTCAGGTTACTAGGCAACAGTCCATTTGAAGTTCAGTTGCGGAACTATTTTTTGTTTATTTTTATGATTAAATAAACAAACAAAGCATAATCTGTTGTCGCTTATTACTGTTAACTAATAAATCGCGCTGTAGAACTGTTGTATAAAAGCAATATCACACTCGAGGTCGTGCTGTTATACTGAATATCAGCACGGCTGTGATCGTCTTCGGTACTCGGCCTGCGGCCTCGTACCTACGACCGAATCACAGCCGTGCTGATATTCAGTATAACACACTCCCTCTCGTGTGATATTGCTTAAATGTAACCGAAGTGGGGGAGAACACAGAAAGCAGTGGGGTAGAGCTGCCATAGCCCAAACAAACTGACTTGTAGAAGCTACTGTACTTGGTGTCAGTCTCAACAGTGAGGTTAGCGTTAGTACAGTCTGCCACTGTGAGGAGGTAAAAGTACACGCAATAGCTTGTAACACAAGTTAACATTAAGTTATATCAGACTCTAAAAGATTATATGAATAATATGATTGATAATGATTTGCCCATCCCTGCGTGACAGACTAATACCTAAGCTTCAGAAGGCTACAGACCAGAATCACAGTATGCTTTTGCCGCGCAAGAGTTGCAAGGAATCGTGTAATTTACAGCACTCGATGCAATACCTAACAGTTTGATGACTATCTATGTGTTACCAACTATACATACACTAACAAATGAAAGATCAATTTCATATTGTGTGCTACGGTTCTGCTAAAACATCACAACATCGAGTGCCCTGCATAAGTAATGGACTTACTTATCTACACTCCAGAACTTTGGATTTTAAATCAAACCATTTCATTTCCTGATGTACGATTTTAGGCAAACAAATACCTCAAAACAAACATCAACTGATGATTGATGCAGTACAGGCCTAGCAGAGCATCGCCAGAGAAGATACCCAGTGTCTGGTGGGGTCAATGGGTCAAAGACTTCAGGCAGTTATTGCATGCAAAGGATTGTCGACCAAATTCATAACATGAATGCTTATTTTGGACATTGGATGAATCTGTCCCATTCGTTTTGGGTACCCTGAAATAGGGGGACTATGCATGAAAAGTGGTGTAATTTCTCAAGGGTGAAACCAATATGCACACAAATACCAACGCATGTCATAACTTTAAAGGGGAGGTAATTTCATAGCTTTAAAAGTAGGTCATTTTAGATTATGGAGAGCCACTCCATTAAAAAGAGAAAATCCCTTTTTGAGATATAACGATGATTGATCACAGTGCCATGAAAATAGACAACTTTGACTTTCCCTGCCTGGCATTTTAAATGGCTGAGCTCAGATTATGTGTGTGTGTGCGTCTTTCTCCTCCAGGCATACCGCTTCTTGGCCATCAACCAGAAACTGGGGTTGAGTGGGCGTCCCGAGAGGCCGGTGGGGTGTATCGGGACTTGTAAGGTGAGTGTTCACCACCTCCTCAGAGGTCAAAGGTCATTGACAGAGTACCACCACCACCTCCTACTCAGTGATTAGCATAAACTGCCTTACTGTCTTTGTAAGTAAACTGTCTTAGTCCGCAACTACTCTGCTCAATGACTGTGTATGCCCTTATATGAATGCTTTTATTTGCCTTGTAGATCTCACTTTGCCTGGAATGTCATCTGTTGATAGTATGAGCATGTAACTTCACAAAGTTTAGGATTAGGGTTATCATTAGGGTTAGGTCGGACACTATACAAATGTGTTACCATCTTATCCTCAAAGTTGTATCAAAGCACTGCTTCTGAGCTTTTTTTATGCATGATGAAAGTGTTTCTTATTCTTATTATTACTTTGTGGATTTTGATATTGAGCTGGTATTGCGCTTCTGTTTTTGCTGGCACAGTACTTCTTCCATTTGTCCATGGTGAAGGTCATGACTAGACAAAAGACAGCTGAATTGCATTCTCAATCTAAAGCAACAACATTACCAATATAAATCAATCATTGGTCCAAACGTATTCCAAAGCCATATTTTAATGCAACATTTATTTGCTTTGATGGAACAAGCTGATCTGCCAGAGGGTATTATGATTTGTGTGTGTGTGTGTGTGTGTGTGTGTGTGTGTCCGTGCGTGCGTGTGCGTGTGCGTGTGTGCGCATTTACAGTATGTGTGCCTATTTGTGACACATTCTAATGCTTTTGTCCACATATCGGCAACCAATCAAAATGTTCCGACTTTTCTTTTGAAACACAGAACTACCCTAACCCTAACCCTAACCCTACACAAATCACAACACAAACCTAGTCAAGCCAAAATACTACAACACAATGGATTCGGTGAGTAATCCCCACTGCTACCTTGTTAACTTTAACACCACTTTACATTGTTAGCAGGCTCACAAAACAAGCTGTGTTAGTTGACTAGCGATGTGTCATTGATTTTCAACAACACAGAACATTTTTCTAAAGAAAAGTCAGATCCCGAGATGCGTTAGCATTAGAACGTGTCACATTTATGCTTGCATTTCTCTGTATTTGTAGAGAGTATGGATGGGGTGTGTGTTAGTTTTAGTATGTGTATATTCTCAGGAGCACACACCGTGCCTGTGTAGCTGGTTGTGTGAGTTCTCCTTCCAGAATCGATGGGTTGTTTTATGTCATGTCCAGAGTAATGTACTGTATATGTGGCTACTCCCAGCCATCCATCTTGGCTCGCCAGGCTCAGGTAATGCTGTGTGTCTGTGTGTGCCCTCCTCCCCTCAGATTTATAGGATCCTGGGCAAGACCGTGGTGTGCTACCCTATCGTCTTTGATCTCAGCGACTTCTATTTGTCCCAGGATGTCATGCTACTGATTGATGACATCAAGGTGAGCTGGGGTGAACTCGCTCTCGTACTGCTGTTCACAAGTTCTTTTCTCTGGACGCTATTGCCTCACTTTTGCCTCCCTCTTTTTGATGTGAAAGTTTTAATGAAAGCAATGTTTTTTTTATCATGAGAGCAATTATTAGTTGTTCAGTGTAAAAGTGCCAACATGTGATTCCAGTAATTATAAAGTAAGACCAGTCAACAACATCAGCCACAAAGAGCAATTAAAAAAACATGAATCTCACGAGTCCTTATTCTGGGACTTGCACACTCAGCCCCTTGTATCCAGTTAGTGGTATCCAATGTTAAATCTCTATCCTCACTCAGGAGTCCTGAGACCTGAGTTGTTGTGCCATGTTAAGTTTAATGTGTTTCATATTCTTGTATGTAGAATGCCTTGCAGTTCATCAAGCAGTGCTGGAAAATGAAAGGACGGCCTCTCTTCCTAGTCCTCATCAGAGAGGACAACATCAGGTAAGATCCACAGGGGTTTAGCTATTTTATTATCCATTTCTTTTGAAGTATTGCTGCTTTAAAACATTGTACATTCTATTGGGAGAGGAGAGGTATTGTATAAGTGTGTACTGATAAGAGTTTAATGATGCTCATTTATATCACTTTAACATTGCTGGTATGCTGATCCGAGTAGTATTGATTTTCCAAATACCACCTTGTAAATGTATCACAATTGTTTATGTTCACAGTGGGGCATGGCACAGTGGGGAAATCCTACAGACTGAATTTTTAAAAATAGTTACAATATAATTGCCATTGCTTATTCTCTCCAACAGGGGGAGTCGTTTCAACCCAATCCTGGACATGCTGGCATCCTTCAAGAAGGGGAACATCGGTGGGGTGAAGGTCCACGTTGACAGGCTTCAGGTTCTGATCACTTCTACCTGTTCATGTTTTCCTACACTTTTTTGAGACTGAACGGTTTAAATCTATTACAGTTGAGTAGTGTAGCTTTTGCCAAAGATAGCTATGAAATACCATTGCTTGCACTGTCATCTTTAGATAAAAAAAAATCTGTATTTATTGTATCTGATTTTTAAATAGTTAATGTACCACACTCTATCTTTACAAACGCTCCAAAGATTTCTCCACAGACAGTGGCAGTTTTACAATACCTTTGCAGTACTTCCTTAGGTTCCAATGGTTCTCAGTGTCTCCGGAGAGTTCATTTTGATATAATATTTCTAGAGAGGGATGTTCAGTATTCACCTCGCACTTTACTCTAGGTGCAGAAAAACAGTCTGCCCTTCGCTTTTATGAGCTCATTGTTATGGGAACAGTGTTGTCTTTTGCACATATAATGGATGTGCCTCCAGTGGATGTGCCTCCACTTTTCTTGTAATCGGTACAGTATTGTGCTGTCCATATGTCTCTATGTAGTTCTGACGCTTGAAACATTGCACTGTAACATTGTCCAAACAACTGTCACTGCAATGTCAGTACAATGGCTGCAGAGCGGATGTAACTTTACCGCCATGCAGCATATTTCTGAAATGTAATGTGTTCTTGTTAGAAGATTGCTAATTAACTTGGTGCTTGGTGTAACACAGTGTTAGCAGTAGTGTTATCACATTTACTTTGTGGCTGAAAGGCATGGTAATTATAGGAAAGAAAAAACCTCAATAAAATGTTAATTGAAAAAGGCATGCCAAAAATCGTACCTTACTGCAGTCAGAGCTGTAGTACTAGATTCATTGACTGTTGATGCTACTTCCAGACCCTGATATCAGGAGCTGTTGTGGAGCAGTTGGACTTCCTGCGTGTAAACGAAGCAGAGTAAGAATCTTGTTTCCACCATTTCCATCGTGTTTGGGGTAATCCATCAAGAGCCATCATTGTGTAGCATCTAACTGTTACCTTGAATGCTGCTGTCCCCTTCCCCTGTGGCAGAATCCCAGAGTTTAAGAGCTTTGAGGAGCTGGAGATGCCCAAGCACTCCAAAGTGAAGAGACAGATGAGCACACCCAACGCCTCGAACCTGGAGCAGCAGCCGGAGATAGACATAGACGAGTGGCAGCACAAACCCACCAATGAAGTCATGCACAAGTTCTATGTGAGTCCAGGGGAGTATGTGTGGGGGGAGTAGGGGCGTGTGTGTGTGTGTGCGTGCGTGTGTGTGTGTGTGACCTTAGAGCCGGTGTCTAATGATAGTAAGGTCGGCAGTTCGAACCCCGGCTGGCCACATGTCAAGGTGTCCTTGGGCAAGGCACTGAACCCCAAATTGCTCCCAATGAGCGGGCCGGCGCCTTGCATGGTAGCTTGCCGCCATTGGTGTGTGGATGGTTGAATGAGAGGCCATTGTAAAGCGCTTTGGAATAAGGCGCTATATAAGTCAGTCCATTTACCTAGCTCTCCCTGTGTTTTTGTCTTGCTTAGGACTGCGACTGCCTTGCCAGTCAAGCCCAGCTTGCCAGTATTCTCCTGAAGAAAGAGGGTCCTGACTTCTTTGCTAAAGATGGTAGGCACACACACACACACACACACACACACACACATATGAAAACTATCAATTGAATTTCTCATATGATGTCCCAAATGTATGCATTTCATACACTTCATGGAATAATCTTATCTGAACTCCCTTCAGTTATGGTACTGTAAGTTTCCACTGGCTAACTTTATGACACCAAACTCAATCAGTGTTAGAGGAAGCACAATGTTAACACTGCAGCAGGGCCAGACACTGCCAACTAGCCCAAGGCTGGGAATCAGTGCATTACTGCAGTAAAGCTCTCTGTGTAAATTAAATGTCCACAGCCTAATCCAGTTAGCACCCAGTGGCTAAGTGATTGTGTCTGGATCAGCAACTCTTCTGTATTAGAAATGATAAAACAAACAAATGGGGTCATTTCATCCATGCCCATAGGCAGGCTCACTGATCAGTTTAGCCATGCGCAGCCTGTGTCAACTGAACAAGTCTAGCAGTGTCTTGACAGCTATTTATCAGACACAATCATATGATAGATGTTTGTTTAACTGACTAAGCTGTTATTCTAACTGATTCATGTCACTCCATTGATTATTCTGATAAGAGGTTCTTCTAACTGTAAACAGACTCTTCCAAATGAAAAGTTGTCGATTGCAACAACCAAAAATGTGATACTTATTTTATGATATGTTTCTTTGGATGTCATAAGCTACCCGACATTCAGTTCACTCTTTCATCCTTGAGTAGTACCCCTTTGATTGCCTCAGCATGATGATGCTAATGATTATGGTGATTATGGTGATGATGATGACGATGACGATGATGTGTTTCCAGAGAACCTGACTGATGAGCTGGAGAGGATCTACAGAAGGGCTGGAAGCAGGAAGCTTTGGTCAGACTCTGGGAACATTTGGTTCCACCCCTCACACCTCATTCCAACACTACTTTTTATCTGCTCATTAATATTCTACATAAGTCTATTATGTGAAATCAATGGAGAACCTTACGTTTATTATGTTATTATGTTATTATTTATTACGTTATTATTTAATATACTGTAGTTTCAAGGTTTCTATTCACTTTCTACTGCTCTTTACCTGTTTTCTTGTGTTTGTCTCTTTCAAAATGAAAACGTTTCTCTCAACCACTGAATTTCCCCCCTCCCTCAAAAACCAAACACTCAAAATGGGTGTAGGATGGTGGTGCGTATCACCGCTGCCATTATGAAGAAGTATGACAGTTCTATAGCCCCCCATATCACCACCCTGGTGGTCCATGGCAAGCAGGTAATGCCGGGCAGAGCGGCCCTCAGGCTCTGCATGTATAGAGTCAGCTACAGCTAGCTAACCAGGCACCGTGGACTGGAATGCACATGTTTTTTTTCCATTAACCGTATAAGCCTGGTGCTTCACTCATGCACTGTTCTCGTATCTGTAGCATCATTCCCCCTTGCTTGCTACTGTGGCTCAAGCAGAAAGCTGCTATCTGCATTTGATCCAATCCTTGTTGTAGTTTCACTTGGTTCGTTAGCTATCTGTTGTCATTGCTTGTGTCATTGCTGAAGTTTGAGTCGATTCACTGGACAACGTGTTTATTGTGAGTGTGAATGCCGCTCACCTTTGAGATTGTATACCTGATTGAAGAGGGATCTGGGAATCAGAAGGTGGAACAGCCTAAAGGCCAATCTCTGCAAGACTCTGTGGAGTCTGCTTGTTTTAGCTTGGAGCTCACACTCTTGGGACAATGTGAACTAGATGAAACGCAGCTCAAAGATTTCAATGTATTGACCCAGGTCTGGTATGCCAATTGTATGTCTATTGTAGGCCTATAATGATAGGCCTGTGGCCTGTGGCAGGTCTAGAATATTCCTTCTACGTGGCACCAAAGTTCAAACATGAAGGAGAAACAATAAGCTGAGTGCTTCACAAAGCACAATACGAGCACACCAACATCAACAAGCACACCAACATCAACAAGCACACCAACATCAACAAGCACACCAACATCGCAGCGGGGTATAATGCAGCTGCTGCAGCAGACACACAGTGTGAAGTGCTGCTGAAAGCCACATGGTGGTGACAAGCTGTGAAGGATGTTTGAAAAGAGAATCAGATAGATTGACAATATATACTATATTATGCTATACTACTATATATATATATACCAGTGGCGGGCGGTGCATTTCACACCTAGGCCTTCAGTGATGTCCGACACATTCCTACCTGAATTATTCTACCTCTTAATACCATCGTTATGACGCCATGGCTCTAGAAACTAGACAGAAACACAGTATAACCGGGCGTTGCATCACCTTAACATTAACACCTTAACAGTCAGACAAGTACAACAGAGTTATATTAATATTTCCGAAGCATTTTTAATCAATAAATCCGCATTTACAATGAAGAGTGTTAAACTAACATCTTTAAGATCGCTACATTACCCACGTCTGTCGTCTCGTCCACCATAATAGCGACAAAGGGTGCCTTTTTAATCTCCATTTTGATCTCTTCTCCCATCACTTCAGCAATAGCAAAAATCAGGTCGTTTTGTATTTTGCATGACGTCCCAGTAAACACTTTGTTTGTGGACAGGTGGTAATGTAAATCTGGGTTGTTTTCAGCAAGAAAAGAAATAAGCTCAACGTAGTTTCCTCTGTTTGTGGACTCGGCGCTTTCATTGTGTCCCCTAAATGAAAGTTATTGTTTACCCAAAAACAGGACACAATCGATCAGTATTATCGATCAGTCAACGAAAGCTTTCGTTGTGGAGCTCCGTTTCCCTGCGCACCCCAAAGGTGTTCAAAAGTTTCACATCTACCGGCATAGTTACGCATCTCAATAGTGAATATCAATAGTGCGTATCAATAGTGCGTATCCAATCAAAAGACGTGCTGGGTGCTGACATCAGATTGAGCCTTACAGCAGGCGCCGTTGTTGCTTTTGCTCGCCTACTCTAAATCTACGTAGGTTTCCACTAGGTACGCCACAGGTTTTCTCGTCCAACGTTAAGTTACAGGTCGTATTCGCGGCACCGTTTGTTGTGCAGGCGGGCAGATTTTGGAGCCCCCTAGCAACACATTTTGATTGGATAAAAGCTCTAACAGAAAGGCCAGCCCTCCAAATCTCAATCGGAGACTGGAAGCAGCGCAACCAAGAGGAAAGCTATGAAATGAAGAGAATAGACTATGGGGAATCATTAATACATATTTGTGGAAAAAATATATTAAAATAAAATGTATATTCTGATGATGTTTAGGCCAGCAGAGAAGGCCTTGCTGGCCCTGACGGCACACCACTGATATATACTACAATAACCTTCTCTGATAATGAACTCCGCAGAGCAGATTATTTTATTTTTTTACACAAACTCAATCAACTGAGAAACATTATATTGCTTTAACAATATATAGTTAACAATATTCAATTTCACGGACACACATATTCCATGTCTGACATCATTTTTTAAAGTGTCCATGAAGACACGATTTGTTCTAAATTAAGATTTATCCAAGGACATCATTCCGAATTTCTCTGACCAGACAATAATTTGACCTTTTCCAAATTGAAACAACAACTCATGGCTACTCTTCACATAATTCCTCAAGCGACAATGTTTGTAAACACACTACGCACATTGTAAGCATATCCGTTATGCTCAACAATGCCTCCTGGTGGTTGTTTTGCAGAGGTGAATGACCTGAAATAAAACTCACTAGTGCCATTGTGGTACTCCTGCGACATCGTCACACCAACTTCTAAACTCAGGCCTACTGTGCACTCAGTTATTGATCAGCAATATCCAAAATACTATAAACAATAATTCTAGCACCCTTCATGAAATCTTCCCCCAAAAACACATTTGCCATGCCTTTACTGACCTTGCCAAAATATGCCTACTACTACTACACCATTGTGAGGGTATTTTAGTGAAAAGAATATGGGTGGGCTTCGCATGTTGTCCTTCTGCTTCTGTGAGATTGTTTTCAAGGCTGTATGTATAGCTAAGCAGCTCAATGTGTGCTGCCATGTAATATGTAACCACAGCCAATGTCTGTCGCTTCCTCATAGGAATTCAGCAGTCAGGAGGAGACTTTTTTGTACAGTCATTCTCGCGAATAATACAATCATGAATAAGTGAACATTAAAATCATTCTCCTAATCTTCCCCCCCCCCCCCCCCCCCATCCCAAATTAATTGAAACAATGGCGAGTGCGAGAGCTGAATTCACAATGGTGTGAATCTTCATTTGGAGCCACTTACTGTTCCTCATAGGCTAGTTGGCCTGTAGGGAATCATCCGGAATGCTGATAGTTCTCATTCCGTGGGGTACTGCATCTTGTGTTTTGATCAGTCCGTCCATTTAAATACGTATTCAAATAAGGCCCCCAATCACAGGGGTGTTTATAGGATTTAGTTATTGATGACTACCCGAGGTGAAAGTAGATGTTGAGTAAGGGGTTGATTTCCTGTGCTTCTCGACGATGACCACAGATCAGATTGACAATGACTTGTGGGGATCCCACTTTATTACCATTAAGATATCAAACATCTTGTTCCTGACGGAGTTGACGTTAAGTAAAATGTGTTACATATTGTTATCTACTGTCAAATATATATTCATATATATTGAATGGATAACATGAACAGATACTGTATACATTATTGTACAACCAAATCATGTGTCAACACACAGACATTTGGTATCTCACACATCGTGCTCCCCCTCGCCCAGTTAATTAGATCTTCAGCAATGTGTTCACGTGTCAGGAACATTTAATAAGAACATATGTATTACTTTACATGACTCAGTATACATAGTGTTGCTTTCATAATGTTATGTCACATACGTAAGACACCACACACTTCAGGTTAAACAATCACATTTGAAAAGCCTAGTTGAGAGTACTACAGTAGGAGTGTATTGACCTACGGATCTCCTTGTGTTTTTGCCCACCAGGTCTGTTGTACGTCTCGCTGCAAGTCTGTTAACTAAGCTAGTGGACAGCCTTGCCCCCAGTATTACTAGTGTATTAGTGCATGGCAAGCAGGTAAGTGGCAACATGAAAAAAGGCGGCAAATTTAACTGTTTACCAGTTTATTCCCCATCCTAATCAGACCATCCATTGGACACAATTTTAATGTTCACTGATTATCAATAATTTGATGCAATCATGTCATTTGAATTGGAAATTTTAAAATATGCCATTTAGCTGATGATGAGCTCCTTGTGCTATTTGTCCTATAGGAAATGCTTAGAGTGGGATGGCATGCTAACCCATTGTGTCGTGTCTAAGCTCTCTGTAACAGGGCTGCTAATGTGTTTTGACTTTTGTGACAGTATACTCCGTGTGTCAATGTTGTGGTGTGATCCATGACCTACCTTTGATATGAACTTCCCCCCGGAATTGATGACATAAACTGTATTGGCGTTTGCTTTTCACAGAGATCAGTCATGTGAAAAGGATAGGACACCCTATGAAACACCTTTGTCTTTCCAACATATTTTAAACACATGAACATTTGATCATCATTTTAACATTATTGAGAGATGGGGCTAATATAACTAGACAAATTAAACTGAAAACATTGGTGACATGTAATTAATAGAAATGCAATTTTCCTGTGCGGAAAAAGTTAGGACTCCATTTATTACTAAGATCAAAGGAGAGCTCTGATGCCTTCAGAAAGAAGGTTGTAGATGCGTTTGAGTCTGAGATGGTCTCCTAACAATTAGAAATCAGCCATTCCACTGTCCAGAAAATTATTTACAACGGTAAAAATGTTTAAAGCATTTGAAACAACTGCCAACATGGCCAGGTCAGGCCGTCCTAGTAAGTTCATCAACCATCCTAAAATGTCAACACGGGACCTACAGGTAGTTCTTGCCACAGTTGATGTCAAAGTACATGCATCTACCATCAGAAAGAGACTGCTTTTCATGGGAGGTGTGCAAGGAGGAAACCCTTGCTGTCAAAAACAGCAATCAGGGCACGTAGACAAACACCAGAACTTGTGTTCACATGAACAATGAACAATGTTCACAAGAACAATGTTCTTTGGATAGGTGAATCCAAAGTTTATTTATTTGGGCACAGTAACAGAAGACATGTTTGGCGTAAACCAAAGACAACATTCGAGAACATCACAAGAACCTCATACCTACTGTGAAGCATGGGGGTAGACATGTCGTGATTTGGGCATGGGGGTAGAAATGTGGTGATTTGCTGCAGCAGCCCCTGGCTAGCCCACCATCACAGAATTCACTATGAATTCTTTTTTGTACCAGGGTGCTTGAGGAAAATGTGAGACCATCTGTCGAAAAAATTTAAGCTGAAGTGGATGTGGACCATGCAACATGACAATGACCCAAAACTTTCCAGTAAATCCACCAAGAAATGGCTCAAAAGAAAGAAATAGAGAGTTCTGGAATGGCCAAGTCAAAGGCCGGATCTTAATCCTAATGAGATGGGGTGATGCAAGACACCCCTCAAACATCACACTGCTGAATGAATTCTGCATGGAGGAGTGGGAAAAAAGTTCTCTCAGTCGAGAGTCAGAGACTGGTAGACAGACTAATTGAGGTTATTTCAGCCAAAGGGGCTACCAGCTATTAGGGCATGGGGCGTCCTGACTTCCTCCTCAGTAGGAATTGGCATCTTTGTTAATTTCTTTGTTAAATAAATGATAACAAAGTTACATTTTCATTGTTTTTGGTTCAATTACCTTACCTTTATCTATAGATATTGTTTGAAAGAAGATCAAATATTGATATGTCCATATTTCTTCACAAAGAACTAAATATTTCATGGAGTGTCCTAATTTTTCCACATGACTGTCAATTGACTCAATTGAAGTTTCTGGCCTCATTTTCATCTCCCAAGAGTGTTAGGCGATTCATTACAATGAAGTACCTCAAGGTGTGAATCTGCATATAGATTGCTTCTTGGAGGAAACATCCTTATGGATCAGATGAGAAGGCAGATATAAAAAAATTGAGGCGGGTGTCCTCGTACGTCAGTTTTGGTTGAAAGATCTAAGAGTGTGTGCCCATGTCGGCATGGGTTAAAATCTGGCCCTGCATCCGTCAATGTGGGACTGCCCCACTCAAAAAACTAAACAAACAAACAAAGAGTAAACTAAGAGTCCCATTGCTCTTTTATAAACTAAAACGAGGAGTCTGAGAGTCTGTAGAATATTTTATTTAGTTTGAGGTTGTATTCCTTTGGAAATTGATTTGTTGTTCAGAGTACCTTTAACTAATTCTGTAGAAAGAAAAGGATGGTTAAGATTTAAAGCTTGTTCATTGTCTTACCTCTGTGGAATATACCGTTTTTCTTTTTTTTATGTATGGTATGTAGGAGTATGAGTGAATCTTTAGAAACCACTGTGTTATTAGCATGTAATTATGATATACCTGGTAATCTGCTGGCATAACTCACTAAGTTTGGTTCTAAACGCTCATTGACCTCCTTGTATGATTTACGTGAATGTCAGAGTTAAGTGTGCAGATCTCAAATAACGATTAGGCCCTGGATAAATAGTGGACTCTAAACTAAAGTGTAACAAACCCCTGAAACAACACTGAGGGGGATATCTTTAGACGTTGCTCTGATGCGGGTCGGCCCGGGTTGTGCTGTGTTGTTTGCCAGGTGACACTCGGCCTGTTCGGGCATGAGGAGGAGGTGATCTCCAACCCTCTGTCTCCGGGGGTCATCAAGGGCATCATCTACAGCAAGTGCAATGGGGAGCGTGAGGCCGTCCTTCAGCAGGAGCTGGTCATCCAGATCGGATGGATAATCTCCAACAACCCCGAGCTCTTCAGCGGCATGCTCAAGATCCGCATTGGGTGAGGGGGAGGGGGGAGGGGGGGGGGCAGCAGGAGAAGGAGTAGATGCAAGGCTTCTTTAGCCATGGATGTTGTTTTGCCTAAAGCTGTGTGTTTGGTTGTTTTTTTGTTATGTTAATGGGGTATGAGTTGTGGGTATGAGTGAAATGCAGTTTCTTCATGTTCAGGGAATACGGACATACATTAGATTGTCAATGTATACAGGACGGTGATATGTTGCTATTTGTCTGAAAAGTTGTGGGTATGAGAGGCACTGTGTTTGCTAAGGTCTGTTGGCATTGTTGCAGGTGGATTGTCCAGGCCATGAAGCACGAGCTGGAAATCAGAGCAGGGGACATGCCATCTCAGGATATCTACCAGATGTCCCCCAGCGAAGTGAAACAGCTGTTGCTGGATGTCCTCCAGCCACAACATACTGGCAGGTAATCACACCCACACGCACACGCACACACACACATACACACACACACACACACACGCGCACACACACATACACACTTATGTACAGTACATATAGAGGCATTTATCTGTTGACGCTGTCATATTGGATTGTGCACACTTTTTATATTCTTCCTATTTTTTATTATAATAATAATACATTAGACTTATATAGCACTTTTCTAGACACTCAAAGATGCTTTACAAACAGAAAAGATCGAATAGTAATAATAAAAAGAAACAAAAGATAAATAAAAGAAAGTATAGGGGTCTAGTTGTTTTTTAGATTACTAATCTAAATCTAAGTGTCTTTGTAGGACAATCTACTCTGTATACTGTAATTACACCTAGATTTCGGGCGGAGAAGCGGCGAACAAGCAACGCCAGCGTCCTCTCTCGACCGGCGAGTTTAGTAATTTTATGTGATTATTTCTGTCCCCGCTTCATCTCCTGCCTCAGGTCCTGGCTCAACAGGCGCCAAATCGATGGTTCCCTCAACAGGACTCCCCTGGGCTTCTATGACCGGGTGTGGCAGATCTTAGAAAGGACTCGCAATGGCATCTTTGTGGCAGGGGTCCACCTCCCACAGGTACTTTTGGTTATTTGTATCAGCCCATAGGTGGACCTTGTCAACGGTGTGGCCACATTTAAAGTTGCCTTATGAAAGATGCAATGCTTAGAATGATAATGGCATTTTTGTATTGGCTGATTTGATATGTAGAAATGTTCTTTGCCCGTATGTTAACATCACTGAAAACCAAACAAACTAGGCCTGTATGGTTCAACTTAGTTTAATACAGGGATTTACAGACAAATCGTTGAGAGAGTCTTTTGAATGATTCACTCTTTAATTGGTCATTAGGGTTAGGTAGGGTTAGCAGCACTACTATTAAAATATCCCACTCTCTCATTTCAGCAACCTACTCTGTCTGACATGACCATGTACGAGATGAACTTCTCTCTGCTGGTGGAGGACACACTGAAGAACATTATCTTGCCTGAGAACAGGCAGATCATAGTAGAGGTACAGTATGAGCCTGTTCCTATAAAAGACAATATGTATAAAAGATCAGTCATCTTACCTGATCATTACCTGAAACATTTGAACTTACAGCTGTATGTTATCTTATCATTTTTAATTTGCATGTTAAATGATACTATTCTGTGTCTACGCATGGCTGCTGTGCAATTACTGCTAGGCTATTACCCTTAGTGCTCCATTCACCATTTCTTTATAGCATAGCAAATGATTAGCTCTTTTAGGACATTTCCACTCAACATTAATTGTACAGAAAATGCAGAAATTCTTATGTATTTCCTCACTTCTGCTTTTTACTCCTTACAAACTCCATGGTTGAAGCTGCTTATGGTGGTATCCATTGTGCTGGAGCGAAACCCCGAACTGGAGTTCCAGGAGAAGGTGGATCTGGACAGTTTGGTGAAGGAGGCCTTCAACGACTTCCAGAAGGACAGGATTTGCCTGGAGGGGGGGGAGAAACAGGTGTGTGTCCCGCCCCTCACTGTGTAGTCATTTGGCACTTCTCCATTGACCAGACCGGGATGGTACAGGACGGCACGCATTTGTATCTTACCCGTACCGTATTTTCAGAAACGCTTCTCCATTATACACAACAGACCTGGAGCGAGTCGGAAAAGTAGGAGTAAAGCGTCATATGTTAATATGTTTTCAGGCGAGAAAGTAACCATTTATATTCCCAAAATGTGTCCAGTTGATCAAAATAACCTGTTAATATATCTGATTTGATGTTTGCTTTCCACGTCTGTAGGCTAACATTAGCTAGCTGTTACGTAGTTAGATACCTTTACTGCTGGGTTCGACATAAACGTCAGCCGGAACATGTAAACAACAGATCCTCACGCCGCATACTCAGACATTTTGGCGAATCTAGTATACATCCGGGCATTTCTCGCGTACACAACTTTCACATACTATGCAGCGTCACAGAGTAGCACGGATAGTACCTTTCACTCCTTTCATCTCAGGAGTGGTAGCTAAAATCAGTACGGGTACTACGGCCCGGTACGGCCCAGTTGGCAGTGGAGAAAGCGAAACAAAGCGGGAGCACGGGTTCCGGTACGGTACGGGGCAGTAGTGGAGAAGCGCCAATTTTTGCATTTTGGAGGAAGCAACCTACTGAATGTTGCAGATAGAAATTCCATGAATAGAGCTCACATGATTCCTTCCTCTACATATCAGACATGTTTGTCACATATAATATGTTTCTGTCTGAACGTTCCCCAATATCGAGTTCTACTGTATGCAACCCAGGGCTGTGGTCAGACCAAACTGTCACTAGAGCTATCATCTAACTATGAGCTGATGTTATTAGCCTTGCAAATCTAATTCTAAAACTCACCACAACACTTTTTTTTCTAAAGCTAAATTCACTCCCCTCCACTGGTTTGAATGTATGTCACTTTGTGTTTGTTTGCACTGAAAAAAAAAGTGATATTTACCTTACTCATGTTGATGCTGTACTTGCTGTCTTATAAGTTCATTCTGAGGATTCTAGAACTCACTGTTCCTCACAGGATGCCATGGAGGCGTTCTACAATACCCCTGCGGTGGGGAAGAAAGGCACGTCCAGCTACCTGACCAAGGCTGTGATGATTCAGCTCCTTCAGGGAGACGTGAAGCCTTGCAAAGATGACCCCTGCTCCGTCAGCTAAACTCTACAAGGAGAGGATCCCTTCTGGCTAGCTATGGCATGCTAACTTTAATCTGCAGTGGCCTTTAGTCCACCTGCAATCAACCAGCTTGGGTCAGTTTCCCGAAGACTTTGTAGTATGAATATCATCCATTGTTAGCAGTGGATCAAATATTATCTTAAGAGTGACAAAGCTTTTGGGAAGCAGCTTCTGTTATTTTAGTGATAAGCTAAAATGAAGCTTAGTGACAACGTTTTGTTTTTTTGTTCTTTTTTTTAGATCAGGAGAGATTCAGAATAGATGCTATTATGATTAACAACATTGCAAAATATTTTTTTCTAGAATGATCCCTTTATCAGTGTATCGACCAGCAAAGTGGTGTACTTACTGTGACAACAGGCTTTTATCTGTTCAACTGTTTTTGATGCAGGGGGTTCCTGTGCCCCTGAAATCCTTGCATGTAGACCTTTCTGCATGGCAGTAGCTTTGTGGGCCATCCACGTGGCTGGTTTTCAGACTGTTGTTAATCAATGGTGTTATATGCAAAACAGAGAATAAGACACGCATGACCGTAAGCAGCTTTTTTGGTTGATGTCTAAGGAAGTCGAGGTCTTAGCTGTGTTTTGTGAATGTGTTTTAGTTCTGTCATCCTGAAGTAAAAATGATAGATTACTTAAGTTGATTCTTTTGATGTGTTCATTTGCGGTTTAAGTGTGCCTATTCGATTTCCTCACTCCCTTTCAATGTATGTGTTGTTTGCCAATATGTTCCTTCTTTCAAATCAAGAGTATTTTGTGAACTCACTGAGGTAGTTTCAAAAATAAAGATTAAGAATCTTTGAAGCCCTAGTGATTTATTTGCTTTGGTTCATTGAAGCAGCACTACCCGTACACACCATTTGCCTTATAATAATATTATAACGATAAGTTAAGATGAATATAGCATTTTAGTCAGTCATGATGTAACATATTTATTTTTCTTTGGGCTGGACTTGTAACAAAAATGTCATGATTATTCAAGCATGTCTGTTTGCCCCTGGGTTACTGTATGTGCAGTATATTGCATCCCACTAGTAACACCCACTCATGTCAGCTACATTCTTATCAATCTTGCTACAGGAAGTGTGGGGGATTTATTTATTCACTCCAGAATGTGTGTGTGTGTGTGTGTGTGTGTGTGTGTGTGTGTGTGTGTGTGTGTGTGTGTGTGTGTGTGTGTGTGTGTGTATGTGTACGTGTATGTGTGTGTGTGTGTGTGTGTATGTGTATGTGTATGTGTATGTGTATGTGTATGTGTATGTGTGTGTGTGTGTGTGTGTGTGTGTGTGTGTGTGTGTGTGTGTGTGTGTGTGTGTGTGTGAGGGGGGGGCGTTAGACACCCTGAGATTCACTTCAGAATGTACAGTATTCTAAAGCTGCCTTGAAGACAAGGTTGATGGATTGACTACAGCTTTGCTAGAGACAAAAGCTCACTCTAAGGTCATGGTTGTTTGTTTCCGTGTTGACTGTTTCAAGGTTTTTTTCAGTGTTGACTGTAATAAAATATACAGTGCCTTCCATAAGTATTGGAAAGAGGAAGCATTTTGTCTTCTTTTAGCAACCAAAAGGAAATCATTTTGAAATCGTTTTTAAAATCAAACAGTTATTAGGTTATGGTTTTCAGCTGGCATTTAATGTTTTCTATGTATGACGGTCCATAAATGACAAGTCCATGGCAAATGACCGAAATGTATGATATGCATATGACGACATCTAGATGAAGATGATGCTTATTAGTTATAGGCCTACACATTCTAGGCAATGCTAACAAAGGAGAGCAATGTATTAACAACTTTTTATTTACCTCTCTGATGCTACAAATAAAGAAAAAGAGTCTGATTGTTTCATTTCATTGCATTCATTGCATTGACTCGATACTTTAAGAACTGACCCATCAATTCACTGTTTTATTCAAGACTGTAAAGAAGAACAACCATTTAAATGCACTGTGTATTTGTGGCCTCATTCCCCCCCATGTTTTCTCTGAAAGAAAGCCTGTAAATCTTAACTGTGTTAAAAGTCAGTATGTCTTTTGTTGGTAGTAGTAAAAGCCTGTTTAATGGCTCTATCTGTCTTGGGCATTTAGGCCTGCCTGTCAGAGCTACTGTCCTGCACTCTCCACCAAGACTCGTCTCTGTGAAGGTCATCCCGGAGTGTTGCACTTGCACTAGGTGATACATTGATGCTGTTTATCACAAAACGTTGGTGGCATTTTGTGGTCTTGAACACTGTTCCAAATGAAAATGGCTTTTGAAAGTCAATGTAATACGTACAGTATTGATATAACTTCTACAGTTATTGTTTGCTTCAGAGGAGGGTTGCTGTGGTGTATCACTTGTGACATTACAGGTTAATTGAGTTGAGATGGTAAAACTCCTTCCTCAAGTTCAAATACCCCCACCCATCGGCGGTTCTACACTGGGGCACGGGCAGCTCTGCCCCCCATGAAAATGGTTTGCCCCACCAGTTGCCCCCTTGCCCCGCCCGAGAAATCCTTTGCAACCCCTCTGCCATCCCATTTAAAATATCCTAGAACCACCACTGCCCCCACCCACACTGTTGAAATTGCTAGCTTTATATATATATATATATATATATATTTGAATATAAATATATATATATTTGAATAAGCAATGTGTTTAGATTTATGAGAAAAGGAGGATTGTGTTTTGTGTATTGTGTCTTCATGTGAAATGTGTTTATGGTTTTGGCAAATGGGGGCTAGTTTTATTAAATGTGTTTAGAGAACTGGTCATTTGGTTTAGAGAATTGGCTTTTGTGTTTTAGCAATTGGGAAAAACTGCAAGTCGTGAGGTGTTTCCGGGTCCAAAGTTGTAATAATAATTCATTATATTTATATAGCGCTTTTCCGAGGCTCAAAGACGCTGACAAATATGGGGGAAACGGGAAAGTGCTGTGTCCCTTGTTGTATGAATAGATCCAAGTCTAAAAAACAATTGAACTGTCATTCTACCGCTGTAGTACACTGGTACTCTGGTCCAGGGAATTTCTGGTTTGGACCCGGACATTTCTAAACGTCACGTTTATATATATATATATATATATATATATATATATATATATATATATATATATATATATATATATATATATATATATATATATATATATATATATAATTATTCATAGCAAGAGGAAAACAATTGGCCTCCTCAATTCTGGAAGTCACCAGCCTCCACTGCTGTGTACAGTCTAAATGTAAGGGGTATGGTTTGTGGATGGTGGGGGGGGAGAGGATGACCCGGGGGTGCACAGGGGGGATATCCCTTATTTTCCCTTATTTTTTGGAAAATATCCCTTATTTTCAAATCCCAAAGTTGACAGGTATGCTACTTAGTAGTCTGCTAATTACATGAAGGTAAGACACATTTATTACACTGTGGCTGTGCAGTGCTCTTTTTCTGCTTTGGTGAAGCTAAATGTAATATGCACTGTGGCTGGTGTATTGTTTAGGCTCATAGGCCTACATGTGATGATTCATGTAACTGTAGCTTTTTTTTGCTAACGTTATTGTATTCCGTGTCAGAGCAGCTTCATTTAGCTACACCGAGTCTATATTAACGTAAGCTATTAGGCTTAACTGGGCCTCAAGGTCCTTTTGGCTAAGATAGACGCCACAGTTCAGGTTAAGTCAGTCACTGTGGATTGTTGTCGGCACTCTGAATTCTTCAGCGATTGTAGTGTGTGTCAGTTCAGTGCGTGTGTTATGTGTTCCAAATGTCTACATTGGATTCTAGTCAGTCTGGTTATCTCCAGCTTTATATGTTAACAATCCGTGTTGCGTGTTGGGTTTGGAAATAGGGCTGTTGTGTCGCAAATGCCAGGGCTGTTTTTTGATCCCAGTCCGCCCCTGCACACACACCACACACACACACACACACACACACACACACACACACACACACACACACACACACACACACACACACACACAGACACACACACACCACACACACACACAGGCAATCTGAGGGTGCCTGTTGTCATTGATCATACTGGCTTTTTTATTCCCTTTATGTGAACTAAGATTTAGAAACATTTGGGTTTCCTTTTGATATTAATTCTCTCTCTCTCTCTCTCCTCTTCTTTCTCTCCTCTTCTCCTCCTCCACCCCCCCCCCCCCCCAAAACAGTGAAGAAGTGTAACGACACGGCGTACGCGTGCGGCAACGGTAACTGTGTCAACGAGACGTTGCTATGCGACCGCAACGACGACTGCAGGGACGGGTCGGACGAGCTCAACTGCTTCATCGACGAGTGTCTGAACAGCAAGCTCAGCGGCTGCTCCCAGCTCTGCGAGGACCTCAAGATAGGCTTCAAGTTAAAGAACTACAACTCCCACCACGGGAATGGGTGAAGATAGGAACTAAAACTGCCTATCTTCCACTGTAGACTGAACACCCGTCTCTTCAGGCTACATCTTAACTGTCCCTCCTAAAGGCCTCCTCCTCCCCACTACCCACCTGTACACCTCTTCCTTCTTCTAGCATTGTGACTGCCAATGGCTCCTGGTCCTAGCATAGATTACTTTGTTTTATGATTATGATATGATGATAAGTCGCTTTGGATAAAAGCGTCTGCTAAATGCCCCAAAAAAGCGGTTTGGCTCACGACGGTGTCCGACCTCTGAGGTGATTACCATCTACAAGGGCCGCCGGAATATCTATTGACAGAAAAGATGTGACGTTAAATGACGGTGTAGCCCCCCCCCCTGACCCCCCCCTCCCCTCTCTCCCCCCCTCAGTGCCGATGCCACCCCGGCTTCCGCCTGAAGGACGATGGGAAGACGTGCGTGGACATAGACGAGTGCACCACCTCCTACCCCTGCACCCAGCGCTGCATCAACACCCACGGCAGCTTCCACTGTCTCTGCGTGGAGGGCTTCCAGCTCAGTGTCAACGACCCCACCATCTGCAAGTCCACCTCCGGTAAAGGGCTTGCTGGGGTTTAAGAGAGAGAGAGAGAGAGAGAGAGAGAGAGAGAGAGAGAGAGAGAGAGAGTGTGTGTGTGAGTGTGTGTGTGTGAGTGTGTGTGGGGGTGGGTGTGGGTGTGGGTGTGGGTGTGGGTGGGTGTGTGTGTGTGTGTGTGTGTGTGTGTGTGTGTGTGTGTGTGTGAGAGTGTGAGTGTGAGTGTGAGTGTGAGTGTGAGTGTGAGTGTGAGTGTGAGAGAGTGTGTGTGAGTGAGTGAGTGAGTGAGTGTGTGTGTGTGTGTGTGTGTGTGTATGTGTGTATGTGTCTTCATTTGATCTCCCATTGACCTTCTCTCAGTACACCCCTACCGGACATGCACGTTTCAGCGAGTAAGTTCACTTGAGTGTTGATGATGTCTGAACACGTCTGATGAGGTGTAATGTCTCCTTCCCACCAGAGGAAGAGCCCTTCCTCATCTTCGCCAACCGGGACTACCTGAGGAAGCTCAACCTGGACGGCTCCAACTACACACTGCTCAAACAGGTGAGACTCACACACACACAACCTCCAACTACACACTGCTCAAACAGGTGACACACACACACAACCTCCAACTACCCACTGCTCAAACAGGTGACACACACACAACCCCCAGAGGCTTATAGTGGGAAATACCACCTCATTGCCCCTCTATAACCAACACGGGAACATGTGTGTGTGTGTGTGTGTGTGTGTGTGTGTGTGTGTGTGTGTGTGTGTGTGTGTGGTATGTGTCTGTGTCTGTGTCTGTGTGTCTGTACGCCTGTGTGTGTGTGTGTGTGTGTGTGTGTGTGTATGTCTGTGTCTGTGTTTGTGTCTGTGTGTGTGTGTGTCTGTGTCTGTGTGTGTGTGTGTGTGTGTCTGTGTGTCTGTACGCCTGTGTGTGTGTGTGTGTGTACGCCTGTGTGTGTATGTGTCTGTGTCTCTGTATGCCTGTCTGTGTCTGTGTGTCTGTACGCCTGTGTCTGTACGCCTGTGTGTGTGTGTGTGTGTGTGTGTGTGTGTGTGTCTGTGTGTGTGTGTGTGTGTGTGTGTGTGTGTCTGTACGCCTGTCTGTGTCTGTGTGTCTGTACGCCTGTGTCTGTACGCCTGTGTGTGTGTGTAGCAGGGGCTGAACAACGCGGTGGCGCTGGACTTTGACTACCGGCAGCAGATGATCTACTGGACAGACATGACCACGCAGGGCAGCATGATCAGGCGCATGCACATCAACGGCAGCGACGTGCAGGTCAGACAGCTCACCTCCTCTCTGTGTATCCTATGAGATACACACCTCCTCTCTGTGTACCCTATGAGATACACACCTCCTCTCTGATATGTAAACATGAAAAATATGTGAAGATAAGATCCGTCAACTTTTGATTGGCTCTTTGGCAGGTCCTTCACCGCACGTCGCTCAGCAACCCCGACGGCCTGGCTGTTGATTGGGTGGGAGGGAACCTGTACTGGTGTGATAAGGGGCGGGACACCATCGAGGTGTCGAAGCTGAACGGAGCGTACCGGACCATCCTGGTGATCACAGGTCTAAGGGAACCGCGCGCTGTGGCCGTCGACGTACGCAACGGGTAGGAACATCAGCTGTCTGTTCTCAGCAGTCTGTTCTCAGCTGTCTGTTGTCACGCGTTAGAAGCTCTCACGCCTGAGTGTGTGTGTGTGTGTGTGTCGGTCCCTCTCAGGTACCTGTACTGGTCCGACTGGGGGCGACAACCCTCACATCGGGAGGATCGGGATGGACGGCTCCAACCGGAGCGTGATCGTGGAGGACCGCATCACCTGGCCCAACGTCCTCACGCTCGACTTCATCAACGACCGCATCTACTGGGCCGACGCCCGCGAGGACTACATCGACTTTGTCAGTCTGGACGGCACCGACCGACACACAGGTCAGTCTGTTAGACGCCAACCGACACACAGGTCAGAGAGGGGATGTGTGTGTGACGTACACACTCAGAAATATCAGACGTCATTCTGATACACACACGTGACGTGATTGATACACGATATTCTCTCACGCCATGTTATGGCAAATACAACATTGGTTATCTCATGTCCAGAGCTGTTGGTGACACCTCTGTGTGTGTGTGTGTGTGTGTGTGTGTGTGTGTGTGTGTGTGTGTGTGTGCGTGTGCGTGTGCGTGCGCGTGCGTGCGCACACCCCTTCCAGTCCTGAGCGTGGACATCCCCCACATCTTCGCCATGACCCTGTTCGAGGAGTACATCTACTGGACCGACTGGGAGACCAAGTCCATCAACCGGGCCCACAAGACCCAGGGCACCAACAAGACCATGCTGATCAGCACCCTGCACCGGCCCATGGACATCCACATCTACCACCCCTACCGCCAGCCTGAGGGCATGAGTAAGTCTACCACCCCTACCTACCACTAGAGGGCATGAGTCAGTCTACCACCTCTATCTACCACTAGAGGGCATGAGTAAGTCTACCACCCCTACCTACCACTAGAGGGCATGAGTAAGTCTACCACCCCTATCTACCACTAGAGGGCATGAGTAAGTCTACCACCCCTATCTACCACTAGAGGGCATGAGTAAGTCTACCACCCCTACCTACCACTAGAGGGCATGAGTAAGTCTGTCACCCCTACCACTAGAGGGCATGAGTCAGTCTGACACCTCTACCTACCATTAGAGGGCATGAGTCAGTCTGACACCCCTACCTACCACCTCTACTGCCACCCCTACCTACCACTAGAGGGCATGAGTAAGTCTACCACCCCTACCTACCCCCAGCCCTACCGTAAGTCTACAGCCAGGCCATCAACCCCTCTGTGGTCCTCTGTGGTTCAGTTGGGTAGAGCATGGCTCTAACAACGCTTAGGTTGGGGGTTCGATTCCCGCTGGGACCATAGCTGGTTTACATCAGGTATGGAGACAGTCACGTGTGTTGGCTAGTCAGAGGTCTTTAAGTTCGGGACTTGGTCAGAGCAAGTTGAATTGCGGGGCTACTGTTTGCAACACCTTGACATCTGTTTCATTGGGAAGAAACCAGAAACTGCCGTCTGTGATTCCGGTGGTAAACCTGCTCTCGATTCTTGATTCTCTCAAAAGAACCCCAACCAGATGACAGTAAGAGCATGACCCATAAGCATAACCAGGGACGGCTGGTATCAATGGGCTAGCAGGGCTAAGCCCCCCCTATCTTTTACAATAAATATGAGAAAGTTATTAAATTAAAGAAATATTAAAATATAATAATTGTTGAATAATATAATTCATATATAATAATTGTTCAACCTTAGAACTGATTGATTTTGGTGGAACCTAGAGCAGCAACAGCACCGAATAGTCACAAAAAACTCAGGATATATCTAAATGGGCAGATTTTTTACAGCCCAAACTCCTAGCATCATCTTCCAATCATTGTTGTCATATCGTGGTTGACAGGTGTGTTGGCGCCGCCTTGATTTCCCGAAAATGTTGGCTAAATTAATTCAGCCCAGGCTGCCTTTTGACCAATGACAGGGCGTAGCAGTACACTATACTAGCAGTACAGTGAGAGCAGGCCGACTGTAGGGGGAGAAGAGTAGTGAAGTGAAGCAGCAATTGCGGGTATTAGCATGCTAAACGAGGTGGATTATTTACTTTCTCATCCATTTTCGTTGATGTAGGAAAAATTGGAAGTGAAGAGACAGGGGGCACATCGTCCAAACGGTGTTCAAATAACACAAAAGGTCAAACGACAAAACCGTACATTTTGTGTTTCTCGGTTTCAACGAAAGGACTGGCTAACGCCAAGTGTAGCAGAATAATAAATTTAAAAATGTCAGACTTTTATTCATAAACTTTTTTTTCAGTTATATTAAATAAATAAAAAATCTGACTTTTATTCTGAAACCTTTTTTTTCTGACTTTTATTCAGAAACTTTTTTTTCTGACTTTTATTCGAACTTACGCAAACTTCATTACTGATCGAGGTGATTTTCCTAGCAGTGTTCGTAAGTTAACAGGGTTGATTCAATATGCACCGCTACACAACTCCCAGGAGGTTATCCCAGTGATTGTCCCTGAGTTTGTCAAAAGTTTACTTTAATGTAAACTTTAAGAAACATAAGTATAGTGATGATATAGTATGGTCATGATGAAAGAACTCAACCCAATATACATTTAATTCATGGAAGAAAGCTACTCTCAGAGTAGTATAGACTGTTATGTAACCTAAGCCTACAAGTGAACATCTTTACTTAGCAATAATATGGTCATTTTACCATTAGAGTGCAATAACCTATATCAACAATAAAGTCTATCACTGCTCTGAAGAGTAAGTATTAGGCAGTTTGAGAGAAGCAGAGATTAACATGCCCAGTGCTGAGTGTAGTCTATGTTTTGTACAGTAGCCCAACAAAGAGTAGCAGGAGTCAGAACTGAGTGTGCTGGAAAACCCTGTCATGCCCGGTCAAATTTAGATTTATTGTGCTTGCCTTGTAATAGAATTTCCTTTCCTTTTTCTGCTTTCGACAACTCTCAAAATCTCACTGAAAACATATTTGTTTCTATTGAATTATTTTCACTGTTCTAATGAATTTAACCTTCTATGTCTGGAACCCTTTATTGGGTTGCAATTATTGTGGTCAGATAAACAGATAAAGATAGCGACAGATAAAAAAATCCTGGGACCGAGATTGACATTGTACAGGAGTTATGTCCATCTTGGTGAATCATTTTCAACCAGTATTGAGTAGAATAAAATGTCATCAGTAACTGAATACTGATTACATGAATGATCGAAATCAGTATTGTATCAAAATCGGTAACACGTTCAGGTTGGAACATTTACAGACCTCTATCTCTATCCAAACTCTGATCCAGCCTGGGAGCTATTATGCATGGTCTCTTAATGGGAGATGAAGATGCTCACTTAAGCCTGGCTGCTAAACTCCAACGGTTTAATGTGGGCTTCCCTTATTAATAATCAGCTTTATACGGGGACCGTTTGAGTGTATGGTGGGGATGGGAGTGGTGTTCTCGATGGTTGTTCTGTTCTTGATAGACATGCCAACAATTATTCTCCTTTTCCCCCCACTGAGTTTGAATAGAGGAATAGCAAACCTCTGGTCTCTGGATTCATATTTTTGGAATTCCACAGTGAACATGTATCTCATTGACCTTTTACAATAGGGGCTGGTGTATTGGATGTAGTGAAGGTTTGAGGAGTGTCAATGTCATCATTTCCTTTAGAAGTTGGAAAACTCCTTTAGAACTGGTAATCCTCAAGGGTATGCATGGAAGCATACTAGTCGTACACGCTTCTTCTTAGAGTATGCCATTTTAACTGTACTGTATCTGACAAATTCAGGATAATATGCAGGTACTGTATATTAGTTGGTTTGTTCTAAGGCTAAAGGATGGGGTTAGAGAAATGTGACCTCTCAAATCACAGATTGAGTTATGGATGCATGGACTGCCTATGCTTGAGATCAACATGATACAGTACGTCATTTTAAACATGAATTGAACCTACTGTATACATTTTTGGTTGGTTACAATGACATTGTTCAAAACAATGGAATAAAAACAACATTTTAAATTGGCTTTTGATGGGGTAAGAGAGTTGCATGAGGCATTTACTCTTCAAGAATCAATGGGTTTATAATCGTAAGCTAATAATACTAAAGACGAACTTAGCCAAGCTACTGTGACTGATAAGTGACTGATGGGTACTGTAAGATGTCTCTCTTAGTAGGCTTACAGAGTTATGAACAGTGGAGACACTGCTGCTTACTTGAGTCACTGGAATGGATATATGTTGATGAAAATGTTGATGCTTTCTCTTCTATTTGGTTTTATTATTTCCTTCCTATTTGGATGGTGATGTTTTGGTCAACAACTTTTTGCTACCATCTGGTGGACTAACTCTGGACATCAAAGGTAACACCCAAATCCTCAATGAAATCATACATGATGAGTAAAGAAGAGTTAAAGACACACTTGAGGTCTGAAACTCAAAACATTTTGTTTAGATTTTTTTCCAATAAAGAGTCTCATGCTGGGAATGTGATATATCTGTGAAATATTTGCCATTGAGATCCTTGTACAATGTACATGTTCGACAGATAGAATGCTTGTTTTAAACTATTGTCCACCAGAGGACAGCAGAATTCACGTTAGTTGCACATTATGTTCCCAAGAAATACAGTCTGTGAAATGAACATTGGCCAGAGAGACATTGCTTTTCCACAAGACACTCTTGCAAGGTGACAATATGAGGGGGCTGGGAGGAGCCACTGCTTGACTTTGGCCTGGGCTGAGAGAGCTGCAGAGCTCGGGCGCTGTTGACAGACTGGTGAGTGAAGCATTATGGGTGATGTATGGTTGTGCAGACAGATGAGCTGTGGAAATGGGAATATGTAACTCAACGCAATTATCTGATGCATAAGGTGTTATACACCACGTCATATATATGTCCCCAGAGCGGCTGAGCTTGTTCACTTACTGCAACAGAAACTAAAGCCTTCCAGCGTGGTTTAATGTAATACTAATGAGAAAAACAACAACTGGTAACTGGATATTCAGTGCTATCAATCTTGGGACAGCCTTATACTGTGTACATGACAGCTTATAAAAGAAGTTCATTTTACTACGCTTGACAGACCTGGGACAAAATACAATTTGAACATTTGAAAACACTTAAAATACTTGAAGTGTTGTCTAGAGGTCGTCTGGTGTGCCAGATGGGCAGTGTTTGTAATTGTGGTACTCTATCATTGCATCAGGTCAAATCAATCAAGCACAGCAAAGTATGTGAAATGATTTTAAATACTATTACTACTATTAATACAATTTGAACCCAGGTTTGATACAAAACAGTTATATTGTCATTTCTATATTTTGTAGCATAGTTCAATTCTCTAACTTGACAAGATGAGCAACAAGGATTATTCTAATAATAATAATAATAATAATAATAATAATAATAAATAATAAAATGTTATATAAAATATTATGTAAATATAAAAGAGACAATGCTACCAGGAGACAATGAATGATTGATAACTTCATCATAAAGAGTGAGAATGGTGTTGGCCTTGTTGAACCACACGTCTTCCCTTGTGCACCTACATCTATACAGAACTGAAGCTTGTAAAACATGTTTAGAAATGTCTCTTTATCTGAGGTTGATGATAGTGGTGATATCACCTCACACACAGCTGCCCTACAATATCATGCAAACCCTGCTCGACAAACAGGCCTTAAACTATAACATAGACTATAATCCTCGATCTGAGAACACAGGTGAAAATGTATTATCATGCAAAGCAGTGACGAACACATCTTCAGTAGTTTCAGCTTTTTGGGGAGTTAGCTTGTATTGTTTCATTATGGGGCACTTGTAGCATATTAACAAAAAACTAAACAAATTATCAACACATTTTTGGTAACACGTGACAACTTGAAACACCCATCATGGAAAACATGACACAATATGACAGCAATATTATAAAAGCCTAATATCAATTAGCAGTGGTTGATTTCTGAAGTGCAATATTGTACTTGGCACCCATAGTCGTGTCATGGCTGGTACAGACTACATGTTGTAGCAACATGGAGGAATGACATACCCTGGTTGCTAATGTGAACAGATTCAGGATTTTCATACCATGAGCTAAAACCAAGAGGAAAAAGTTAATCCACAGTGATAGCCCAAGTCACAACTAAGTTGAATTGCGCACCGATGGTGGGTGGGTGCCACGGCTGGCATTGGTAACATTCTCTTATGTGACACATTTACTCATCGCTCAGCTTAACTATGTGACACGTTCACTCATCACCATTGTAGACAAATATGAATGAATGAATGGTCTTTATTGTCATTGCTATAGTACAGGTACCAAACAACGAAATTTAGGAGGGGTGGCTCCCCCGGTGCTAGGAAAGAAAAAAACACAAAAAAAAACACAAGAAGGGAAGGAGCTGGTTTACATAAATAAATAAAGGCTATGTACACTATCCACTATACTATACTGTACAGATAGACGACTAGGGTTGTCATATTGCACATAGTGTTATTGCACATTCAACCTACCATAGGCACTTCCCTCTTCATTCACACTGTACAAAGCTGTATCAACTGTATCATGAATGGGGTTTTAGTCATGATAGCACTCTTTTTTATAGAAAATAAAGCACATGTTTTGTGTTTTGCAATGAAATTCTTAATTTCCACCTCTGCATGATGCGATTTGGTCCTCTACTGTAGTTCTCAAGCCGTTTCTCAATTATTAGGAACTTGACTTCTTTTGTCCTGTCCTCCGTCCTCCACTCACTTTGTCCTCAAAAGGCAAGGCTCCAGACAGTGATTTGCTGGCTGAGGATGCCCTGTGATATTCCACCGCAGAGGTGATGTCATCATTCCATTATCGACCTAGCTCTGCATGGAATTAATAATGAAGCAATGGAATGTGTGAATGACGATGAATTATTGGAATACGAGAACTACAGTGATGACATGACATGATGGATGTGTGTTAATAACATCACACCAAATACTAGTATGTCAGCAATTTCTGTATTACTGTATTAACTATACTCGGTCTGAGCATTTAATATGCTTGCTAGAACATGACATGGCTGCTTTATTGTCCGTTAGAGAATGTAAACATATTTCAAGGAGTTCTTGTCCTCCTTCCTCACTGTGAAGATGTTGTCTTATTTTCGGCAGCCATTTCATATTGTAGATAGCTGCAGGTCCTCAGTTGTCTCCTTGAATTAAGATTACACTGATCCAATTGTAAAGGCAAAGCAACACACAGCCAGTGGCATTGGCAGGGAGCAGCACTAGTGGGAGTGTGTGAGGAGGGAATGCCGTCTATGTGAAGGGGGAGTTGGTGAGATTAACAACAGGGTTAACTGATACTCTCGTTCTCTCTCCCAAGGCCTGGACGGCGGAGGCAGCAGATTGAAGTACGATTAACATGAACATTATGGATCCTGAAGGTTTCCACTTTCTACCACTGGCACAGACACACCAGAACACTCACACACACATATGCACACGCACACACACACACACACACACACACACACACACACACACACACACACACACACACACACACACACACGCACACAAACAAACACACACACCCACACACTTGTCCCAAACATTGCTCTATACCTTCTAAGGTAACACAATCCTTCACTAGCCTGAACTGGCCCTTGGAGGTGGAAAATGGGGGTAATGCTTTCTGCACATGTGCAGAGGTAGAGGTATAGGAGTAAAGGAGGATGTATAGACGTCGGCGTTCTGTCCCCACTCCCTGGCATCCTGTGGCGTTTGGAGCTGAAGAGCAGCCGCGGGAGCTCTGGGGGGAAGCGCCCCAGCCCCTGGCCCTGTCAGAGAGAAACCCCCTTCGCAGCAGGGATGCGACGGGGAAAGTGGAGGGCCGGGGCGATTCTGAACAGACCGAGAGGAACTCTGGAGAGGAAACCTGGTACCCTGCTTTGGCAGTGAGAGGATGTGGAAGGGAGTGAAGGGAGGAAACTTGAGATGGGGAGGGTTGATTCGATGGAATGTGTAACCCAGTGCTGTCTTTCCCTTTGCGCAGACTACGCACTGAGCAAAGGGGCCACCGGACGCTAGGGGGTCCTGAGTAAAACAAACATTTTCTCTGGCCCTTAAATAGGTTGAGCCGACACTGGTGTAACCATGGTTCTGTGCTGTACTTCACTTACAGTATACAGTAGGTGGTCAGGACATAAGCAAGGCAGCTGAATTGATCATTCCTCCAATACCTACCTTGCCGGAAAGTTCTGCTCCCCTCTCCCTACTCCCTGAAACAAACATATCCTACCTGAGGACCCACCTTTACCCTTCACCTTCATCACGCGTGTCACATTCATCAGTTACAGGACAGCTCAGATGCTACACTTTAACACTAGAACAGACGTACCTATTGTACCTACTATAAGAGCTGCCTCGGGGATCAAATGACCATAGTCTTTAGAATGGGAAGCTGCTACTTACACACAACGACCACTAGTTGGCCAGATTGTAAATTAGCCTGCCTCCTACACAGAAAAACTGCCAAATAGCTTTATACTAGCTTATCCTGATGTGATTTTGTAAATGTAAGGATACTGGGTGGTAGAATGCACATATCTAGGAAAAGTCATGGAAAGGAGGGTCTTGAAATTTGATTGAGTGCAAAGATATTTAAAAAAAAATACTCACAAGGTCAAATGACCCCACCCATGGCTGTTCTAGAGTTAACTGTTGTTTCTTGCCTCAGCTCAGAGTATGGGGCCATTCGACTATCTAATACTGTGTTAAGCCTACTCACGTTTACCATTTAACCAGATGATAATAACATATAACACCATCTGTTTAAATGGTAAACATGAGTAGGTTAAACACAATATTAAGACTACAGCAAAATATGTTTGAATTCAGTAAAGCATGAACAATACAGAAAGGTGGAGATTGAGAATGTAAGTGGGATTATGATACAGAGGGTAAGAGAGAGAGAAGGGGGTCGGAGGAGGATATCACCTGACACCACTTATGAGTCAGGCATCAGCATGACCCTCCTCCGTGCTGCAGATGTTATTGCTCTTTGAAGCGCATTCTAACCAATCCGAACGGGAGTCTACCAACTCAACTGCAAATGCTCTCTGCAGACGGGGCCAGGTAATTTATAGAGTAAGGTGCACTGGAGGGTCAGGAGAGAGAAAAGAGAGAGGGGAGATCCCCTGTCATAACTAGACTCGTTCTCTGTGACAATACCGTTCACAGAGAGCTGTGATTAGGTTGCAGTAATGAAAGTGATTAGGTTACAGTAATGAAGTAAGATTCGAGAATTGTCCCTAGACGTTCATACAGTATTGAGCATTTTTTGGGGGTGTTGACTGCCGTTGTAGTTCACTTTGTTAAAGCAGTCAAGTTGACTGTGAATGGCCCCCCAGTTAAGCTTACAAGCACTATTTTAGTATGTGTACATAGCCTTTATTTATGTAAATCAGCTCTTTTCTCTTTTTTGCTTTACCCGTGGCTCTCTTTTTAGTCTTTTTTCCAAGCACCAGGGGAGCCCCCCCTCCTAAATTTCGTTGTATGGTACCTGTACTGTATAAATGACAATAAAGACCATTCATTCATTCATTCATTCATTCATCACTATTTTAGTATGTCCTTCAGTTATTCAAATGGCCATTTTGAATTTGATAATGTCCAATAACAACCCCTATAGCCCCTACATACGTGGGTAGATCTGAAAGGAGTAGATAGGTATAAGCAGGACTCTCTGTGGCCAAGGTGGAATGCTTTCAGATCTACACACATGTCTAATGTGAATGGGATAGGGAATTGTTTCTGCACAGGGCCAGCTCACATCTATCCCTGCAGTACTAGTAGATACCACTAAGTGGGGATGGCTAGCAACGATTCATTCAGGAGAGCTGTATGTAACAATCAAGCACATCATCTCTTTACTAGACCATCTTCTTGTATTTCAAACCCCATCCGGGGACAAGTGCTTAAACAGTTAAATCTGTCTGGTGCAATGCACCTGCCTCTAAGTATTTGAATATGTCAATGTTTTCATGCATTCTGTACCTATGTTTGCAAGAAGTGGCATGTCGCATCATCTAAACCACACCTACCTCATCAGTTAGGACTAATAGTCTGTATCATAACTGTGACTGTACAGAAACATGGATGACGTACATATCATATTCACACATTTCCTTTTCCCTGGTCAGTATAATTCAACAGGTGATCTTACTGTCCAACAACAGCCCCCCAGACACCATGTCACCATGTCTCCTCATTTCACTGAAGAGTAACAGCGTTTTCTGTAATCGTATCCTCCTAGGCTGCTTTCCCCTTCACCAGTATCAACTTACGCCTTCAGCCCAGATAACGGCAGGCAGAAATATGGGTGACAGGATTGGGGCTGGGGTGAGGAAGGAAGAAAAACAGGGACACATGTTATACATACAGTAGATTTGGGGTCCAATTGTAGGAGAAGGATGAGGGTTTCTTTTAAGAAAATGGACATCCATTATATGTATATAATGTATATATCACTGTATACAGTGACAAGAAAACGTACAGTGGGGGAAATAAGTATTGAACACATCAACATTTTGTCCTGTAAATGTATTTCCAATGAGCCTATTCAAGTGAAATTTGCACCAGACTTTGGTATTAACTCAAACAATCCAGACCAAAAATCAAAACATTAAAGTCCATTATGTAAATAAAGTTATGTGGAATAAAGTGGAATGAAACAGGATTGAACACACTAAGAACACTTGAATAGGCTCATTGGAAATACATTTACTGGACAAAATATTGATGTGTTCAATACTTATTTCCCCCATTGTATATGAACCCTTTGGAATTACCTGGTTTTCTGCATTAATTGGTCATAAAATGTGCAATTATAATCTGTCATGTCTTTATTGAACACATCCATTGAACACTCACAGTGCTAGTGGAAAAAGTAAGTGAACCCTTGGATTTAATAACTAGTCAAACCTCCTTTGGCAGCGATAACCTCAAGCAAGCGCTTCCGGTAATTAATTAATTAATTTAATTTAATTAATAATTTTTTTCCGGTAGCTGCAGATCAGACCTGCACCACGTTCAGGGTGAATTTTGGACCATTCTTCCTTACAGAACTGCTTCAGCTCAGCCATATTCTTAGGATGTCTGGTGTAAACGGCTCTCTTGAGGTCATTCCACAGCATCTCTATTGGGTTAAGGTCTGGGCTCTGACTGGGCCACTCCAAAAGGCAGATTTTATTTTTTTGAAGCCCTTACATAGTAGATTTAGTTCGGTGTTTAGGGTCATTGTCTTGCTGCATCACCCAACTTCTACTGAGCTTCAGCTGGTGGACAGCCACCCTGACGTTATCTTTTAAAAGCCTTCATCCTGGCTGCGGTGTATGGGGATGGATTCTCCACCAGATATATCCAGATGTCACCGAACACGAGATCAGGCAGGGACTTAGCTGCATTTAGTGGTTCAAACACAGCAGCGGGGGCTAAATATGGGTCGCAAGTGCCCAATATGTGTAGCTTTTCCGTGTATCTTGCTAGTTCTTCATGGGTGAGGTGGTCTAAATAGTAGGCAGCCGGTAAATTGCGTCCACTCGCCATGTTGCGCGATGTTGCTATGATCCTTTTTGCCCGTCAGGTTGGTGGTTGCTAGGGAAGAAACCACGTGACTGAAAGCTATGAATAGGATACCTTGATAAACCTGAGAATTCATTTTCCCCCTCGATGATGGCAAGCTGTCCAGGCCCTACGGCAGCAAAGCAGCCTCGAATCATGATGCTCCCTCCACCTGTTCTTCACTGTTGGGATGATGTTTTCATGTTGTATGCGGTGCCCTTTTTACACCATACCTAGTGCTGCGTGTTCTTCCCGAACAATTCAACCATAGTTTCATCAGTCCCATTTTTCCCAGTAGCATTGTGGAGTGTCAAAGTGCTCATTGGCAAACTTCAGGTTTTTTTTGAGAGCAGTGGCTTCCTCCGTGGTGTCCTGCCATGGACACCATGCCTGTTCAAAGGTTTACATAGGGTAGACTCATGAAGAGAGATGTTAGCCAGTTTAAATGATTCCTTCAAGCCATTAGCTATTACTCTAGGGTCCTGTTTTACCTCATTGAGCATTCTGTGTTGTGCCTTTGGAGTCATCTTGGCTGAGCGCCCACTTCTAGGGAGAGTAACCACAGTACTAAATCGTCTCCATTTATAGACAATTTGTCTAACTGTGGACTGATGCATATCTAAACTCTTTGAGATTACTTTGTAACTCTTTCCAGCTTCATGCAAATCAACAATGCTTGATCGTAAGTCTTCTGAGATCTCTTTTTTGTGAGGCATGGCTCAAATCAGCAGATGCTTCTTGTGAATAGCAAGCTCAAAATGTTTGAGTGTTTTTTTACAAGTCAAAGTATCTGTAACCCACACCTCCAATCTCACTTCATTGATTGGACTCCAGGTTTGCTAACTCCTGCCTCCAATTAGCTTTTGTAGACTCATTAGCCTAGGGGTTCATATACTGTTTCCAACCTACACAGTGTGAATGTTTGAGTGATGTATTCAATATGGACAAGAACAATACAACAATTTGTGTGTTATTGGTTAAAACAGATTGTGTTTGTACAATTATTGTAACAGATGAAGATCAGGCCATGTTTTAAGACAAACGTATACATAAATGCAGGTAATTCCAAAGGGTTCACTTACTTTTTATTGCCACTGTAGTTTGCAAAGCTAACCACTGTCTTCCGACTCAAAGGAAAGAACATTTCAGACATTAAAATGTGGGACAACTCTTTATAGTAAAACATTCTCCTCTCAACAGTGACAGCCGCTTAGTGAGTGTTGTCTGTCTGTCTATTTGTCTGTCTGTCTTTCTGTCTGACCAACTCGGTATGCGTGGCATGGGAGAGGTCATATCCTCAAAGACACGCTCCCGATGAGGAAGAGCCAATCCCCAAATCTGTCCACTTTTCATCTGCTCACTGACCGGAGGCTTAGAGGGATCACTAGTTTTTAATACGTCTTTAGATACAGCACAACCTCTCTCATGATTTAATCTTTTTTTCCTCATCTTTTTTTCTTCTTCTGAAAGGCTTAATCCTTCGCTGTTGTGTTGTGTGTGTGTGTGTGTGTGTGTGTGTGTGTGTGTGTGTGTGTGCGTGTGTGTGTGTGTGTGTGTATGTGTACGGGTGCAGACTGGGCTGTCTGAAGTTAATGCTGTATTATTCACAGGGGACAGGCTGCTGGCAGGACTGTGGTGGTAGATTATACATCATAATGATATGATAAACATATTCTCTTGTCTCTGAATTTCTATCGAATGTTGTCTGATGTTAACTTAGTCCTCACATAGTTCACTTCCCATGTGAGACAGTTATTGCTATATGATACAACCAGCATTCAAATCCAGGTCTCCCATGTGGAAGAATTGGCATTAGCGCAGGGAGGTAAAGCACGTAAGACTTTCACAGCGTTAGGCAAGTTTACTGATTATGGGAGAGTAATTCCAGAACCATCTCTTCTACAATATCACTGCTCTAGTATCCTGCACATCTTGACTTTCTCCACTTTCTCCATGTTTCTCTTTTAACTGCAATCCAATACAGGCAAACTTCAGTTGTATTTATTATTAGATCTGGGTGATCTCCAGATTTCACATCCATCTAATTTATTCATGATCTCTCTAAAATAGTGATTAGAACTGTAAGCGGTATTGTAGCACCACTAAACATTTTGTTGTAGCTGATAGTCTACTGAGATTAAAATATGATGGCTGTAATAAGGAACACGTGTTATTATACCAAATAAAGTGATCTAATTCAGTATATCATCATACCTAATCATTATAATACATCAAAAGCTTATTTTCCCATGTTTATAAGACAGTAATTTGCTGCGGTGTCACAGTATACAGTGGCATCGATTTTGGACTCACCACTATTAGGGAGTAATTTATTCTGTGCGTATGGGTGAAGTTAAACACAGGCAGGGTTTCCAAACCACAACGAGTTTGATCACAGAGGAGCAATGTGTATGTCTGTGCCATTTTACAATGCTACAAATAACTTGTGACATATTCAGGACAAATAGAGCGTAACACACAGTTTCAATAATCTATATTTAGAAGAAAAAGAAAGTCATTACTTAAATTCGACCTTCGATAACTGAAGTTTCCAAGACAGATGGTTGTACAAATGTAAAAGACAAACAGACAAACAGACAAATAGACAGACACACAAACTGACGTATTAGGTACCACAATTCATGACATGACCAAAGTGTGATTGGACCTACAGTAAATACAAATATGAGATCAAATATTCAAACACCCCCCCCAGAATATCAACAATTCAGAAGAAGAAAAAAAAGTTACTTTTGATTAGGTGGGCAACACATTGACGACATGACATTGTATAATGACATTATCATTCATCTGTTTATGTAATAAATTATGCCTAACAATTGTAAGATTGTTAAGTCGTTTCCCTAATGGTAAGGTGGAAAAAAGAAAAAAAGAAAAAAAAAGTGGACATTTGCAGAAAGGTGTAGCCTACAATTATTCATGTAGTAAAAACTAAAAAGTGGTTGTCATATGTGTCACGATCTGGTGAAAAGGTCTGCATGCCGGCAATTCTCATGACCAAAAAGCTTATAAAAAAATAAATATGTCTTTCTGTTTTTTATCATTACGAAAGTTTAAGTGTTGAAGAGCCCACTTACATTTTAGGCAAACACTATGATAACCCTGAACTCTACTTAACCACAAAAAAGCTCACAGGTGAGTTCAAACAAACACAAGTAAACATTAAAAACACTCCTACACAACCAAGGAAGACCACCTTATATGGTGGACGGAACACTTTAGAGCACTGGTCAACAGGCAGCCTCCTCAACTGACAGCAGAGATCCTGGCAGCAGCAAACATGTTGGAGATAAACTGCAATCCCCCATCAAGACAGAAATGACGAAGGCCTTGAGAGGAGGTAAGACAGAGGAGCCAGACAAGATACCAGCCGAAGCCCTCATGGCAGACATCGAAACCGTCACCAACATGCTCTACCATCTCATGAGAATGATCTGGGAGAAAGAAAATGTCCGGTTTGATTGGAGAGATGGCAACATTGTGAAGATTCCTAAGTAAGGGTGTCTTAGGGAGTGCAAAACCTACTGAGGAATAATGCTGCTTTCAACACCAGGGAAGGTGCTCAACCGCATTCTACTGGAGAGGCTTAAGGTGGTTGATGAGAAACTGAGGGAAAATCAGGCTGCCTTCAGGAATAATAGATCCTGGCCCTTCCTCTTCCTCCTCTGCATCTGGACTATGAAACAGTCGAACCGGCATACAGTGGAGAGTGGAGACTGACCGAACAGCTAGAAGATCTGGATTTTGCTGATGATTTGGCACTACTAGCACACACCCGCCAACAGATGCAGGAAAAATCACACAAACTAGAGATAACAGCTGCTTCACTTGGGCTCAAAATCAACTCACCAAAAAGCATGTGAACAACAAGAACAACACCAATAATCATGGACCAAAACCAGCTAGAGTATGTAGTTAGTTTCACATACCTCGGGAGTATAATTACTGTGGAGGATGTCAAAGCCAGAATTGGAAAAGCAAGGACAACATTTAACATCTTAAGTAAAATCTGGAGGATTAAAAACCACCCAAAAAAATCACTCTAGACCAAACAAAAAATCTTCAACTCAAATGTCAAATCCACTCTACTTTACGGATCTGAAACTTGGAAGACAACCACCAACATACTCAACAAACTACAGACATTCATTAACTGCCGTCTCAGACGCCTCCTGGGAATCTACTGTCCCAACACCATCACAAATACAAACCCGTGGGAACTCACCAAACAAGAAACAATTGAATAGAAATCCAAATCAGGAGAAGAGAATGGAACTGGATAGGCCACACACTCAGAAGACCAAACAAATCAATCACAAATCTGGCTCTAACATGGAGCCGATGAGGCAGGAGGAAGAGAGGAAGACCTAGAACCATCAGACACCTCCTGGGAATCTACTGTCCCAACACCATCTCAAATACCAACCCTCCCACTCACCAAATAAGAAACAATAGAATAGAAATCCAAATCAGGAGAAGGAAATTGAACTGGATAGGCCACACACTCAGAACACCAAACAAATCAATCACAGAGCAGCTGGCTCTAACATGGAGCCCACAAGGCCAGAGGAAGAGACGAAGACCTAGAACCATCTGGAGAAGATACACACAAACAGGAGGTAGAGGCGAAAGGGCTGTCATGGCAACAACTGGATCGGAGAGCACAAGACCGGAGAGGATGGAGGGGTTTCATCGATGGCCTATGTTCCTTAGGAAATGTCAAGGCCTAAGTAAGTAAGTACTATGAAAACCCTGTTTGTGTTTTTTTTTTTTGCATTTTGCTCATACATACACTACTATGGACTAAAGTATGTGGACACAATTATCGTCTGGGGCTGTTTTCATGGTTTGGGCCAGGCCCCTTAGTTCCAGTGAAGGGAAATCTTAATGCTCCAGCATACAATGCGATTCTAGAGAATTGTGTGCTTCCAACTTTGTGGCAACAGTTTGGGGAAGGCCCTTTCCAGTTTCAGCATGACAATGCCCCCATACACAAAGTGAGGTCCATAATGACATGGTTTGCCAAGTTTGGTCTAGGAGAACTTGACTGGCCTGCACACAGCGCTCTGACCTCAACCCCATCGAACACCTTTGGGATGAATTGGAACGCCGGCTGCGAGCCAGTCCTTCTCGCCCAACATCAGTGCCCAACCTCATTACTGCTCTTGTGGCTGAATGGGAGAAAATCTCTGCAACCATATTCTAAAATCTAGTAGAAAGTCTTCCCAGAAGAGTGGAAGCTGTTATAGCAGCAAAGGTGGAACCAACTCCATATTAATGCCCATGGTTTTGGAATGAGAAGTTCAACAAGCACATATGGGTATGATGTTCGGGTGTCCTAATACTTTTGTCCATAATAGTGTATGTCACACGGTCTGGTGAAAGGGGTAACAAGTCGGCAGCCGATTTAATGTTCAGACTTTTATTTAGAAACATTTTAATACATTTCAGCGTTGTTGAAAATCAATGACACACTTGCTAGTCGACTAACACAGCTTGTTTTGTGCTTGCCTGCTAACAATGTAAAGTAGTGTTATAGCTAGGTTATACACTGTTAACTAGGTAGCAGTGGGGATTACTCACTGAATCCATTGCATTGCAGTATTTTGTCTTGACTAGTGAGTGTGTGTTGTGATTTTCAACAACATTGAAATGTATTTCCATGTTTCAAAATAAAAGTCTGAATATATTGATTGGTTGCCGACTTGTTCACCAGACCGTCACACAGCATACAGATAGATACCTGACCTTTAACCTACAAAACGGTCTTCACTCGCGGAATTGCAATTGTTTCAAACATATAGAATAAGGAGTCTTGGCCAGGGGATTGGGAAATCTGCTGGATCCATGTTTATACAAAACACTGTGGAGCTACAGAGAGACTAGGACCATGTGAGGGGATTTCTCTTATCAAAGGGAATCTTGACAGCCATAAAATTCACAGACATAATAGATGGATTTTGGAGTTCATGTTTCTCATTCATGAAATGAACAGACTTGACACTGAACAATAGGAACTATTTTACTTTATTTATGGTGACTGAGATAATATTTCATTATTAACCCCCAGTGAGGTGTGTGTGTGTGTACAGTCACAGTTATATATATACCACTTTTTACAAACATCAAGAATGAACATGTTCCCACGTGTACAGTAAGTGATTGCTACAGGCAGTAATCTGCTGGTGGAAAACCATTTATTTAAAGATGGCCAATAAAATGTTGTAGGCTTGACCAATATCAGTCGAGCCTGACAGTATATGAGGGAATACGTGTACGACAAAAACATTAGGAGTTAGTAACTAGGCGAAGAGCTCTAATGAACTACATTTCCCTTGAGGCTGAGTCTCTCTGGTACTGAGTCTCCACACGCTCATCATGACCCTCTCTCCAACATGCTTAATCGTCGGCAAAATATGAAGTTGTGATCCGCTGCATACTTCTAGCCGTACAGGTGTGGAAGCCCAGGACACAGACTTCTCTCTTTCTTCCATGTATTCTGGATAGACAGCGAAGTCTAGCTGAAACTGAGGTGACATCTTCAACACTCATACAATTACGGATATAACGGTTTTGATCGCAAAATTAATTAGTCATATGTTTTTATAATATCTTTGTTTTATTATGTTGTACCAGAATCATGTAATATAAAGTTATAAAATAATATCACATCAGGTTCAGTGATGGCATCTCTCCCTTATATAATGCTGATTTTGTACACAGTCTTGTACCCTTATAATTTGTATGAAAAAAATATATCCATGGTTGCTTTCTTGTAAGGTTGATATGTCATTAATAATAGCAGGGAAGTAAATCGATCACAGTCAAATTGTTGTAAGTATTTCAGTGAAATCATTGATGGTACATCTAGATGGATACATCTAGATACATTGGTGGTACACCTCTATGGAGCATCTCCTGTATAAATTGTTACTTCTGGTAACAGTGAGTTATACCAAGGGGATGGAGGCTTCAGCTCTCTATTGGTTGGGACTATGATTAAGTCATGCCATCAACATGATCATGCAGATATCCTGAGCAAATTAAATGGAGATGTGCAATTATCTGATGTGCACCACTTATCAGGACTTGATTGTACTTGAGAATGACAGAGATACTGTAGTTTCATGGTGTGGCTTCAGAGGTCCATTACATACTGTTCAGTAGATATTACCTTCTCCAGGTTGTTATTTTTCCCTGAGACCCAACAGGAATGGAGTGGGGGACTATATGTGCCAGAGGTCAGAGGTAGTCTGTGGAGTTGGGGTTTTCTGAATTTGCATTGTTGTGTCAATGTGGGACTTTATCTCCATAGGTGGCTCAGAATAACCCTTAGGTGGCCAGTCTAAGCAAAGCAAATATAAGGAGAACCATGCTGCTGCTCGGAAACTCTGAGATTGAACATACACATTGTTTGAGTAGATTTAGCCTATTGGCTAATTCTGCGATGGCTCTGAGATTTCAAAGTAAATGAGTTGTCTCATTGGAAAATCCCAAGTGTCCCATTTCAGAGGAGCACTTGAATGCAGCATTAGACGGGATCCTTCCCAGAGATCCTTACATGGGAAGCTTCCTCCATCCTGCCTCAGATCCATTTCCTATAAGCAACTCCCTCTGGACCCCTCTAGCCAATGTACCTCTCCTCTCGACACCAACCCATCCCAACACAGACACTCAGACACTCAGACACAGACAAACACACACACACACACACACACACACACACACACACACACACACACACACACATTCCTTTGTTCGTTTGTGCGCCAAACCCACAAAGAGCTTAACTAGCAGCAGTAACAGCATGATTTAGGCCCATCTGTCACCCCCGCCACATATTAAAGAGTTACTGCCTGCATATTTTATTTACCTGACATAATTTTTTCCATATCTCATAGAATGATACAGCATAATTGATGTCATAAAACTGCATGTAATGCATCTTGTTGGTGTGGGATTCAACCTCGTGTGTAAAAAAAGCCTCTTGGGAATTGTCATCCAGATGTCATCCAGATGTCATCCAGCGTGGCTGATGGCCCTATCCAGCTGATCTTGGCAACGTGGTTTGGGTGGATTTTGATTCAGGATCGTTCAGGAAAATACATTCAATTCATGAATTGAAAACAGCCCCATTACTTTCTGCAGAGATTGACAGCTTGAACACACCTGACAAACCAGAAACACCTGTCAAGCCAATTTTCCAATACTTTTGGTGCTTCGAAATAGGGGGACTATGTTTAAAAGAAATTGCACTTTCTAAATGGTGAAACCAGTCAGAAAAGAAACTCCATTGAATGAGAATCTCTACTTTGACCCCTTAGTTATTGTTTGATTTTAAACCCCAACTGTTGGAGTATAGAGCTAAAAGAAGCTAAAAGAAGACAAGATGCTTTCTCTTTCTAATAGCGCACTGTATCTGTGGTAAACTGCAATCTCTTATCCTTAACCTTGACCACCGATCTGCCAACCTTGCGATCATTAGACGGCGGCTCTACCTCCTGCGCCACCGCAGCCGCCCCTACCCGGCTCTGCCCGCCCTACCCGTACCCTCCGATCCTCATCCACTGTTCTCCTCACTGTCCCACCCTCAAAACTCAAAGGCTTCGGAGACCGTGCTTTTTCACAAACTGCACCCCGCCTCTGGAACTCTCTCCCTCAACCACTCAGAGATTCACCCTCACTCTCCACTTTTAAATCCCACCTCGTTAACTCTGTGTTCTATGTGCTCATGTTATCTGTTGCTTGTTGTTTCTGTGTTTTTTGTTTTTCCCATATTGTCAGCGTCTTTGAGCCTCGGAAAAGCGAATAATGAATTATTATTATTATTAAAGGCCCCCCCCCGCCTGTGTTTGAGGGCTTCCATTGCTTGCACTGCTGTTATAAATGTAATCATAATTCATTTCTACAATTCAGTAATTTCATTATTATGCCTCAGTAATCACAAAGTTGTGGCAAATCACTATTTCATTGACATGAATCAAAAACCCGTAGTATAATAACTCCTCTACACACAGCCCTAATACGTCTCCCCAGCATGTAAATAAACATGGCGAGTGAAATGATGTCACGTCTACAATTCAGTGTGTATAATATGAATTGTCTCTGTTTGAAAACTTCAATGACACCCAGACGGGGTGGGGGGGGCAGGGGGGGCGTGTATTTCAGCTGACATTATTCAAACAGAGCGGCCGCTCATTCTCACCAATCAGGGCGGAAAATCGCAGACAAGGGCCCTTCCCCTGGACTTCCAGAGCTTGGCCAGCGCGCCGCTGACAAATCTTTGCTTTCCTTTGCCTTGGAAGCCTTTCAGAGTCCCCCCAACACTCACGTATCAGACAAAACAATCCCTATTGTAACAGATCATTGGTAAACAAATGTCATCCCTTTGAAATGCGTAAATTACTCATGCTAGAGGGAGGGCATAATGAGGTAATTAGTTTTTTTCATTGCGCAGACATGCAAGTCCGGTCCAGTCCTCACGTGTTCAGGGGAGGGAGGGATGGACAGTCTTTTTGCCTGGTGCTCTGTGAGTTCACAGTCCTGCAGGCTTGAAAAGCCAGCTGGAGCTGGGGAAGAGAGGGAGGGATGGAGGGAGAAGGGGAGGGGGGGGGTGAGGGAGAGCCAGCTACAGCCTTTCAAGGCATAACCTTTCCTGATGGTTTATCATTTATGTTTGAGAAGTTTAAGTATTCATGTTTATGGCATTCTGGGTAAAATACATTACTTGCGACCTCTACAAATGTGTAGAGTATTAGTAGTATAATTCAAAGTATCAATATAGTATTATTACATTGACTTGCTATTATGTTGAAAAGCTAAATCTGACTGACTCAACTGAAAGTTGCCATTGAATCTCTTATGATAAAAGGAAAGAAAAAGGAGCAGTGTTCATTTGGATCATCATGAATCTAGCTAAATCATCGCTTTCCATATACTGTATAACAAATGCTCAGTGGATCTATTCCTCATTCTGTGTGGAGAAGCAATGAGGATTGTTGCTGCGTGTGTGTGTGTGTGTGTGTGTGTGTGTGTGTGTGTGTGTGTGTGTGTGCATGTGTGTGTGTGCGTGAATGTGTTTGCTGAGCATGTGAGAAAGATAAAGAGTATGATGAAAAAACAAAACTGTGTCATTATAGAGTCATCAGTTTACAATTATGCCCTTTCATAATCTGTCAAAAACTGAAAAATGACCTCCCCTACTTGAGGCCTTTTTCACCACTCAAACACAGGAAAAGCACCCGTTGTTGCTTTCTTTGGTCGTAGGTGAATTGACTGCTCCATGTCCAATGAAACAAGGGCTCAGCACAATAATATCAGGGTCAAATGTCGTAGGCACATGAAAGGTAATGAAAGAGTCCTCCCAAAACTCATGAATCTAAACCTCTTCAACAGCTTTTCTCCCCAAATTATGTTAAGTGTGCCCCCAGAAAATGATCGGTTGATTAATACTAACGTGGTTTAACTCGACGACGTTACAGAATTGATGGAGATGTAATTACTATGACCAAATGTTAACATTGCGTGGGAGAGGACTCAACTTTATTTATGATTCTTTTGGTCTCGCAGTGGTTATGTTCTAACAGAGAACAAATTGTCTGTGGAATCTTAATTGATGACTACTCTATTATTGAGACATGTGGCTGCGTATATATAATATAGCTTGCACTTTGCACTGAAAAAGGCTGAAAGGAAGCAAGAAGATTGCTTGCCTATGATCATTTCTCCACCGCTACTGAATATATGTCTCAAAACTGTTTGGCACATCTACTTAAGTTGTGACAGGCTAAATATAGGCCAAATATGGGTGGGTGGGTGGGTGGTTAAGGGGGGGGGGGGTATGTTTACATTGCTAATTACGATGGGAAAGATACAGATTCTTTGGCAGATTCTATGTTTTCAACAGCATAAAATACACTCTTTTGTCTAGTGAGCTCAATCCCTACCCACTGAAATAGTACTATTTTACAGTATGACACACCAAATATGTACACTGCAGGTAGTATACACCTTCCCATTGTCACAGCAAACAAAACAAACTCTCAGATTTATGACCTGAGGGAAAAAACCTAAACAAAAGAATAATGGAGAGCTTTCCCAGAGCCAACTTGATGGGTATCACTTGTGGCATACTGCCACTGTCTCTAATCTTCTATTGATTCTTGATTCATTATGCCAACCCTGATGGGATTCACATCCAAAAGGGTGTCTCTTGGCATTCTTTGTTATTACTAGACCAAACATTCACCTAGCTTGCACCCTGACCGATGGTGTTGAAGCAACAGGTATGCTTTAGCAAGACATGTCTGGTGCAGGCCTGCAAAGCCTTTAGCAAGTCTCTGGCATGGTTGATGTGTACAGGGCTTTTCTTTTTCATTCTCCAGTTTATCTGAACAAGATCACTGCCATCAAATGCCTTGATTATACTTAGTGATTATTACTATTGTAATTATCAACACATCAAACAACCCTGCAATTACAGCTGATCCACCTATTCATTTTAGGATATATAACATAGATGGATTGTTAAACCAGACCTAGAATTTCATGATTGAACTTCAGCTCTTCAAGCCGACACCATTGACTGACAATGGTGCATCACATACAGTACTATCTATCATATTATTTTCTAGAAAATGTGTGTGTATCCCATTTTTCTGACATTATTAGTCCAGTCATCACCAAATCCTGCAATACTTTGTGACGTTAGAATTATAAGGTTCTATCTCCATTTTTTGGTCAAAATTTAGTTTTTTTACATAATCTGATCCATTAGGTGTTTATTAATGCCTGTGTGGTGTTATTTTTAAAATGTTGACATGTTTTAGTTAGTAATTAATAACATACAAAGGTTCCATCTCACAAAACATAATGGAATGTAAAAACTATAGAACCTTATAATTCTAAGATCACGTTATGTTGTGTCTGGTTAGTTCCCAACTTCCTCCAACTCAAAAGGGCTGTTGAAATGTGACACGGTCTGGTCAATTGGTCCGCAAGTCAACATCCGATTTAATGTTCCGACCTTTCTTTCAAAAAATGTAAATACATTTCAGCGTTGTTGAAAATCAATGACACACGTGCTAGTCAACTAACACAGCTTGTTTTGTGAGCCTGCTAACAATGTAAAGTAGTGTTAGAGTTAAATAGGAAACAGTGGGGATTACTCACCGAATCCATTGCATTGGAGTATTTCGACTTGACTAGGGAGTTTGTGTTGTGATTTTCAATGACGTTGAAATGTATTTCTGTGTTTCAAAATAAAAGTCTGAACATTTTGACTGGTTTGCCGACTTGCGGCCCAAATGACCAGACTGTGTCACAAATGGTTTGAACAGGCAAACTTCCCGCAGCTGTACTGCCGAGACTCGAGAATTGCAAAGGCAATGTATCCGTTTTTTCTCCTTGATAGCAACTCAATTTGACTTTCAGTCGACTTGATTCTCACTATGGGTACCTTTCCCACTCTTGTTTAGGCTACGGCTAACACTTGGACGGGTGACTAACTAAGTGACTCTTTTACAAGCACATTTTTTTGCTCACCTTGTGTGAGACATATTAACGCCCTGTTCACAGGAGGGTTGGCTAGCTTGTGTTCGTAGCCCTAGGACTAAGGCAGGTAATTTCATCAATGAAGCCTTGTTCCTTTCGTTTCCCTCATCTCTTGAGACAGACACATGCATGTACGCACGTACGCACGCACGCACCCACGCCCACACACCCACGCCCACACACACACACACACACACACACACACACACACACACACACACACACACACACACACACACACACACACACACACACACAATGAGAAAAAAAAACTGAAAATCAACAACACAATAATCCAGTGGTGCCCTCTTTGGGCTGAGGGTCAGGAGTTTGTTTCCCTCCATTGTGTGTCCGTGGGGCCCAAAGATGAGGGCATCTTTCCAGGCACTGACCCCAGACAATGGGCACCAGGAGTGGCCAGCACTGACAAACTGCATACTGGAGATGAATGGAAGAGAGAGAGAGGAGAGAGGGAGGGGGCAGGAGATCGAAGAGAGGGGAGTGGGCAGAGAAAGATGGCGGTGAGGTCAATGAACTTCACACATTATAGCTGGACTTTGGTACTGAAAACCCTCTTTAAACATCATTGGAAAATACCAATGTAATACCAATGCTCTCCATGACATCTCTCTTTCTTAAGCAGAAGTCCAAATAAATTCTTGCCTTGACTTGACTCATAGTCTTACTCTTACGCCTTATACAACACTATGTACTGTACAATATGTCTCAAAGTTTTGTCTTTTAATGTCTTCAGCGAGACATAGTTTAACTTAAAAGATTACATCCTTATTCCCAAATATCACTTGTGCTTTCACTCCCTTCTATTTTGTGGTGCGTTTAACAAACAAGAAATACATATTTATAAATACATCAAATGCAACCATTCTGCCATTCCTCAGTCCAGCGAAAGCCACAAATTGAGGAATTAACCGTCTCCAAAAATCAGGGATGAGACGCTCCTTGGAAAAAAGGAGGCTAAAAATACAACATGCCAACCAACATGACTTCCATCTTGCTTGACTGCTTTGCTCTGCCCTGGAGAAGCTTGTGTGTTTTTTCCTCTCCTGAATGTATTTTTACAGATGTTTACCCAGGAGCCTTTGACTGAGGCTGTAATTGGGGCCGTCCGGAGTGGCTTTGGGGAGCTGGGGCTGTGGTAGCTGACCACCAGGGCTCTCCTGCTGTCCTGCTGATAGCATGTGTAGCCTGCAGACACTCTGGGGGAATCTCAACACTCTTTCTCTGATGATTCCATAAATCGCCTCACCTCACCTCCTTCTCAAAAACGCACTGGAGGAGAAGGTCCAAGGGGAGGATTGCATTTTGAGAATGATTTTTGAGTTTAAAAAGGAACGCAAGGAATTCAGGAAATACTTTTGAGATCCAACCACAGTGCCCAGGGTGGATGGTGCCCCCCCCACCTATGAGGGAGAACCACTCTCTCTGAAACTCAGTCACGACGTACCCACAGCCTTCCACTCTGTCTGTGGGCAGTGCCAGCGTGTAGGTGGGCACAGTGTACAACCCAGCAGGCCGTGCCATGCGGCGCAGATGGCTCCCTCGTGGGTGAGAGCTTCATGTTGGCACGTCGTTGCGGAGCATGGCCCAGTCTGGACCTCACAGCCCTCATTATTCACTTTTCTCTGAAGTGACTCACTCAGAGAGACATCCTCTGTTCTCCCTCACACTGTGTGTGTGTGTGTGTGTGTGTGTGTGTGTATGTGTGTGTGTGTGTGTGTGTGTGTGTGTGTGTGTGTCTGTGTGTGTGTGTGTGTGTGTGTGTGTGTGTGTGTATGTGTATGTGTATGTGTGTGTGTGTGTGTGTGTATGTGTATGTGTGTGTGTGTGTGTGTGTGTGTGTATGTGTATGTGTGTGTGTGTGTGTGTGTGTGTGTGTGTGTGTGTGTATGTGTGTGTGTATATGTATGTTTATGTGTGTGTGTATGTGTATGTGTACCGGTATGTGTATGTGTATGTGTATGTGTATGTGTATGTGCATGTGTATGTGTATGTGTATGTGTATGTGTATGTGTATGTGTATGTGTGTATGTGTGTGCGTGTGCGTGTGCGTGTGCGTCTGCGTGGTTAACCCTGTTTCTCTCTCTTACTTTTTGACTTGGTTCAAACAGGATCATGATACTGACGTGAACAGTATAAGGAATACTGGAATACCCCATGGGATAAAAGAGTGAATTCATCAATCTGAGAACAGCATGACTATTAATGCAACTCCCATTGAATGTGATCCCGGAACCACATGTTGAAACTTAATTTGGGATCAATATCCTATAAATTAAAGATGGCCCAAATACTATTAACACACTGATAATACTTTCTAGCAGAGCGCACACTGCATGATACCTGCTACTGTATGTTTGTCTATTGTGTTGGGAACACAAGTGGAACACAGTGTACTTAAACAAAATGTGTTTTGTGAACTAGCATAGTTCATGCCAATTCAAATGTAGCCTACCCTTAGTTACTTTTTGTACTGATCTGGAACCAGCCAAATCACATCAGAAGATTTAGAACTACAGTATAAAATCCTGTGGGAGTTCAATACAGAATCATCAAGACAATTATAACATGTATTCTCACTTACACATTATTTAACACTTGAGATTAAAAGTTATAGTAAGTAAAGAAAAACGAAGGGAGCAGAATGGGCAACGGCAAATCAATGAGATACGTACATTATTAAATAGTCATTTCTTTGTTGCAGTCTTTTTGAGGACCTGTCTCATTTGCACAAATGAGTGACAGCCAGTCCACCTAATACAATGCATCTTTTATCCTCTTACGAGGCAGACATCCAAACTTTGGTAATCCCTGACAAATATTCCCTTTGAATCTGATCATTCATCAAAGCTTCCCCGGTACTTTTTTTTCTGAATTCACATGCCCAGCAATCTTTATATGCAATGCTACACAAAGCAAGATTGACAGACTGATAAAAGGTATTTAGAAAGTCAAGTTGGTGCTTTGATGGTGTGTGTGTGTGTGTGTGTGTGTGTGTGTGTGTGTGTGTGTGTGTGCTCACTGCAAAAAGTCAGCTCTCAAAAACAAGAAAAAAAAGCAATACAATGGGGGAACTATTACTAAAAATAAGCAAAATTATCTGCCAACAGAACAGGAACATTTCACTTGCCGATATTTCTTATAGATATTTTATCTTACTTAGATTTACTTTTTGCAGTGTGATGTGTGATGTTTTGCCCTGGATTACCAATCCACAGTGTCCACTAGGTTGATGTTTTGAGGGGCAGCAGTAAAATGCAATGACTTAGTGCAGGGAGGGGAGCAGTACCGGTCAATGGCAGGGTAAAATACAGTGTCTGATTTACTCTGATGATCGTTTCTCAAATGGCTAGCTGGGTTGAGAGGGGATCCTATTAATCATTTACCATACTCAAACCCTAACCCTAACTCTTTATCACTTACACCAATCTCAACTTTTTTCATGTCCTCCACTTTACCGCCTTACACCAATCTCTTCATTTTACTGTATGCCAAGGCCGTCTAGCCTTCCTTCTCTACATCAACAACGAGAACGTATGAAAAAACAACATCAGAACAAAATAAACCAATTTAAATGCCTGGAGCATAATTGATGGTATCACAAATATAGCGGCGGATTGTGATCTGGCCCTGAAGGGTACTTCTGTGTGCAGTACTCTTGACAGTGAGGGATAGGAAGCTTCCTGTTTGCTTTTCTTCACTGTAAAAACCACCCATCTCTGAGTCTATCTATGGAGGCTGGCCTGATGTGACAAGTCCTGCAATGTACGAGCAAAGTCCTGCTCATAAGAGAAATTACGAGCTACGGCTCCACTTAAATAGTAAATAAACAAAATACGAAAAAATGATGACTGATGAATTTGAGGTCCAACATGGTTTTATTGTCTGACTGGAAACCAAGGAGATGAGAGGAGTCTTCCAGCATGTCAGAGTTGAATAATGAGAAACACTCAACACTGTACATATTACAGTGCCAAAGGCTTTTGCTGTGTAATCGAGACACACATTTCACCTGAGAGAGGTACTCCACCCCGTTTAAGGGTAAATGAAAGCAAACAAAAGTACCATCAAGATACTAAACACGGTAACAATGGAATAATGCTGACCTCAGGCTTTTTGCCCGACCAGAGATTTTTCCAACCCTGCCACCTGATGCTTACCTGTCTTTGTCCCACCCAAACCATTAAAGGGATCTCTCAGACTGCCCGGGCGCCATGTCGCAGCCACAAACAGCATTCTGTCATTCTGTTGAAGTCTCAATGAGGTAATGCCTCTCCCATTCACAAATAAAAAAAGGTGCTACAGCGAAAAAAATAAAAAAACTAGGTCATAAACTCACCATTGTGTGATCGGTAATTGTAGCTGCTCACATAACCATGCCCCTGCCAACTTCCTCTTTAAAAAAAAAAAGAAGAAAACTTGAACTTGAATGACTAACTGTACTTACCACTGGCTCCTTGGTATTGACTGTGCTTAATGTCTTCTGTTATCTGCGTCCATCCTTTTGGGGGACATCCCCTCTGATGTTTTCACATGACACATTTATTCTTCAAGTACTATTATCACTTCATGGACTACGCCGGTGTATTTAGGGGTTTCCTCATAGAGAATAATGTGTGTATGCGGTTAGGCCTTTCAGCAGCGGTTAGGCTTTTCATCTTAGGTACCTGTATTGTTCCCTTGTAGTTAATCTGTATGTGGTTTATATGAAATCCTATTCATACATCTGGCTCGTATTGTGGAAAGGGAGTGCTTGCAAGACTCCTCATGTTGTTGTTCCTACCACAGTTTTAGGAAGAAGTGCATGGGATCTTTGCATCATTGGCCACTTTCTGACAATGAGACATTGTGCAACAGCAAGAGGACCTACTGTATTTTTCACTTCAAAAAGAAGACTTCACCGCAGACACTATTATTATGCATCTACATATTGTACACTGGCACAAACAAGCATACACAAGCACAAATACACACACACAAGCACAAATACACACACACACACGCATGCACACACACACACACACGCATGCACACACACACACACACACACACACATACACACACACACACACACACACACACACACACACACATACACGCAAACATACACACACACACACACACACACACACACACACACACATTCAAGCTGAGGGATCTCAGCTATAGTAAGCCCAAGGGTATTGGAAGTAACTCTCTGTTTCAGAGCCATGCAAATGCCATCGTGGTATGTCAATTACTGTATGTCTATGTCAGGATCATGACATGCCTTCCATGTAAACGTCTCATTTACTTATAACATGATGGGCAATCAACCATGGACATGTCCTCCTTCTGTCCTCAAACCACTCTCTCTATCTTAACATTGACGCACTAAGCCTTTCATGAGTTGAGATTAAGTTAAAAGATATTAATTGTTCCAGGCAATGTACTGTATCAAACAGAATTCATATGTACCACAGTGCCTTTGTCTGGGCTGATTCTCATATAAATTACGCTTATTGATGGGCATTATTTAGCAATCTCCAATTTCAATCAATTGCTCAATTGCTTATACACTAACACTGGAACTTGAGACACAATGACCAAAACCTGAAACTCACGTACCTTATCTTGCCAATTCTGCAGAAATACAAAATCATTTTCAGCTTTTCAGTCATTTTGCAGTTCTAAATCACACTATTTGCAACACACTACAAACAATTCTCTACATTTGGCACAATCAAATACAGGGTGTGCTTGTGGATGATAGTTATTGTCTACAGTGGGCTTGTTCAGGTATGGATCGTCATCTTCAATGTATGGACATTGTATGGTGTATCATTGGACTTATCAAGAACGTTACCCTTATGAAGACGTTCATTACTGCAAAGTCAATGCAGGCTGTGCTCAACTTGTTCACATCCAGCCTCGACCTACGTGCAATGAATATGAATGTAAAAAGGCAATATATTTGCATGAATATCAATATGATATGTACAGTAAAGATATAGGTACAGTGTGATGCGTATAGGACAAGGGCGAATATATGTCCAGTTAAGATATGTGCACTCCTTCATATATAATACGTGAGAGGTAATATTTCGATTAATGTTACACAATGGTAGCAATTTCAAAGCGTTTCTCCAGTCTCATCCTTCTGCCAGTGGAGTCGCAGTTGCTCATTTCTCTGGTTTCTGTGCGGACGCATGGGTCTTGTTTTTTTTATAAATTCAAAAATTGCGGTCAAAGTTGCGTATGCACGTTGTTGGGTGTAGTGTATTGCTATGTTTAGCATAGATCTGGGATTGATTGCTATTGCCTCCGTAGCATTACATCTTGACAATGTTATCATCGATTGACTAGTGTGGTCTAGTTGTTGTTTGGGATGCTGAATAAAGACGCACGTTGAACGTTGCTCCAGAGACCCGGGTATTATTATTATAAAGTGTATCTTGTATCCAGAGAGAACAACAAGACACAACATGGTGTCAGAAGATGTGACTTCTTCACAAATATAAGGAATTGCGAGGCGCCGTCGATCTACGCAGAAACTTTGTGGAGAACTATAGTTAGCTATCGACCCTGTGCGACGTTCGTTCGTAGTAGCTAGCGAGTGAAAGCAAAGCATGGAACAGTTCAAGCCTCCCGCGCCGCTCATGCTCTCTGGAAACGTGAGTGAGAATTGGCGTCGGTGGAAACAACGTTTTGAACTGTATATGATTGCCGCTGGTGCAGATGATAAAGCTGAGTATGTGAAAATAGCCATCATGCTGCACACCATAGGAGAAGAGGCATTAGAGGTATATAATACATTCACCATTGATTTTGAAGACCCAGCATACGAGACAATGAAAGAGATCATGGATGCATTTGAAGCATACTGTATCCCCAAAAAGAACATTGTTTTTGAACGTCACCAATTCTGGTCCCATTCTATGTCAGAGGGAGTTAGTGTCGACAAGTTTGTGACTGAACTCCGCCAGAAATGCAGAGACTGTGAGTTTGGTGCAGGTGAGAATGACACATTGAGAGACAAAATGGTGTTTAGCCTAACTGATCCTCGCATGAAAGAGAGACTATTGAGAGAGACAGACCTAACCCTGGACAGAGCACTAACCATATGCAGAGCTGCAGAAGCTGCCAAGTCACAGCTGCAAGCTATGGGGACAGGGCACGCCGACGCCCCAGTTCAAGCACTGTCCAGAGGAACTACTAGCTACTCTGAGATGAGAAGAGGATACAGAAAACAAAGATCGTCAGGAAGAGCAAATGAGCAGACGGACAGCACAAACACATGTGGGAAGTGTGGAGGGACACACCCGCCCCGCCAATGTCCTGCCTTCGGGACCACATGCCACAAATGCAACAAGAGAAACCATTGGTCCAAAGTGTGTGGCGCACCACAGCATGGGACAGTCACAGCAAGGGACGTCAGTCAACTTGAGAGCGAGGTAGATTCTTTATTTGTAGGCTCAGTGTTCTGTGTTAGGGTAGATAAGATCACGCAGCAGACAGACAACGCGTGGTACACCACAGTCAACCTCAGAGACACCCCGGTCAGATTCAAGCTGGACACGGGGGCGGAGGCGAACGTGCTTCCAATGTGCATTTTCGAGGAGATACCGGGGCCCCCACGACTAGAGCCTACACAGACACTTCTCATTGCCTATGGAGGAGCACGCCTGAAACCGAAAGGAACAGTGACATTCACGTGTGAGACACCCAATAGAGCAAGAGCAAATCTAATTTTTTTTGTGACTGCACAGTCCACCACGCCCATCCTGGGCAGAGAAGCGTGCGAGACACTGCAGCTCGTGAGGAGAATAGAGACGCTTGCAGTCAAGGCACCAGCTACAAAAGAGGAGCTGGTGGAGCGGTACGCATCTGTCTTCAGTGGCCTGGGTGAGTTCCCCGGTGTGCACCACATACACACAGACCCAAGTGTGGCCCCAGTCGTCCACGGATGCAGAAAGATCCCAGTCAGTGTCGTGGACAGACTGAAAACAACCCTGAAAGAGCTTGTAAAAAAGGACGTCATAGCACCTGTGACAGACCCGACCGAGTGGGTGAATAGCCTCGTCATCACTGAGAAAAAGAACGGATCACTGAGGGTGTGTTTGGATCCTCGTGATCTGAATGAGGCAATCAAGAGGCAGCACTACTCGATACCAACCCCGGAGGAAGTCCAGAGCAAGCTCTCTGGGAAGTCAATATTCACGATCCTGGACGAGAAGGACGGATATTGGCAGGTGAGACTTGACGAGCCATCATCTATGCTGTGCACATTCAGTACGCCGTGGGGAAGATTCCGCTTTAAGAGACTTCCTTTTGGCATCAAGTCCGCCAGCGAAGTTTTTCAGCAGAAAAACTGTGAGGCTTTTGGAGACATCGAAGGAGTCCATATCATCGCAGACGATATGATAATCGCCGCCGCCACAGAAGAGGAACATGATGGCATCCTTCACAAGGTCATGGAGAGGGCACAGAGAGCCAACGTCAAGTTCAACAAGGAAAAAATCCAGTACAAAATCAACACCGTCAGATACATGGGCCACGTCATTACACCAGAGGGAGTGAAACCGGATGACACAAAGGTGACGGCCATCAACAACATGCCGCCACCAGAGGACAAGACAGGGCTGCAGAGGCTGTTGGGGATGACGAGGTATTTGGCTCAGTATATCCCTGATGAAGCTTCAGTGACTGCCCCGCTCAGACAGCTGCTGAGGAGAGATGCAGCTTGGCAGTGGAACCATGAACATGATGATGCTTTAAACAAGCTGAAGTCAGCCCTCACCAACGCCCCTGTGCTGAAGTTCTATGACCAAGCCATGCCTCTCACCATACAGGCTGACGCGTCGAAAGATGGACTGGGAGCTTGTCTTCTCCAGGAGGGGAGACCGCTGTGCTATGCCTCACGAGCTCTCACAGAAGCTGAGAGAAACTACGCTCAAATAGAGAAGGAGTTGCTGGCGATAGTGTTCGCAGGCAAACGCTTCCACCAGTATGTTTACGGCAACACTGTCACAGTCCAATCTGATCACAAGCCACTTGAAGTGATTTTTAAGAAACACCTGAGCAAAGCCCCAGCAAGACTACAGCGCATGTTGCTCCAGCTTCAACGGTATGATTTGAAAATAACATACACGCCAGGAAAAGACATGCACGTCGCCGACACCCTTTCCCGCGCGTTTGTCACCGAACAGGCCGACAGTGGAAAAGAGGACCTCTTCGAGGAGAGAGTGATCCACACGATGGAGGCTACTGCTGCCATGAGCTCAGACATGCTCAAGATGCTCAAAGAAGCCACAGCAGCTGACGAGACACTACAGGCAGTGGCTGAGAGACACCGCAGCGGCTGGCCCCAAAGACGACGCAGTGTGCCCGCCAGTCTCTACCAATACTGGCCTCAGCGGCACATTATCCACATCAAGGAAGGACTACTGATGACCGGCGACAGAATTGTGATTCCTCAAGCCACCAGACAGGTGATACTAGAGAGACTACACCTCGCACATCAAGGTATCCAGAGGACAAAGGCACAGGCCCGACAAGTCGTGTACTGGCCGGGAATGACTCGTGACATCGACAACGCAGTGGAGAGATGCTCTCCGTGTCAACAACTCCAACCACAGAACCAGAGAGAGCCCCTCATGTCACATGATATCCCTGAGCTACCATGGCTAAAGGTCGGGGCTGACATCTTTGAGCTCCAGGGCCAGTCATACCTTGTCGTGGTGGACTATCTGTCCAAGTACCCAGAGGTGCTCCATCTACCTGACAAGACCGCCCACACAGTCATCCGCAAGATGAAAGCAGTCTACGCGAGGCACGGGATCCCAAAAGAGCTGGTAAGCGACCATGTTCCTTTTGCAAGTGCAGAGATGAGGGAGTTTGCAGCATCCTGGGGAATACAGCTCATTCACTCCAGCCCTGCATATCCTCAATCCAACGGTCTGGCAGAGAGGATGGTGAAGACGGTCAAACATGCACTCAAGAAAGCTTTGCAGACCAACATAGACCCCCATCTAGCCCTGCTAGCATTGAGAATCACTCCAATAACAGGCACAGATGTTTCCCCAGCTCAGGTGCTTATGGGAAGAGTACTACGAAGCACGCTGCCCTGCTCTACAGCTGTTCTACAGCCAGCTACCCCGAGAGGAGTTCATGCCAGGCTGAAAGATCTCCAAACCAGACAGGAGCACTACTACAACCTCAACTCACAGCCCTTACCTGAGTTTGCTCCTGGTGCAACGGTTCACATGGAAACGAGACGTGGATGGATGCCAGCCAGAGTCCTAAACCAACGAGAAGAGCCACGGTCATACAACGTGAGAAGCCCGTCTGGTGTTGTCTTCAGAAGGAACAGACGTCATCTCAGGCGCATTCATCCAAGTCTGCATCAAGAAAGAGATCCTGAGCCACTGGAGCAGCCTGCACCTGTGAGCCCGCTGGGAGGACCCCCAGAGTCACCGGATCATCCAGCTCAGCACCCGTCCTCCTGTGAGGGCGAGAGCTCCACTCCTACCTGCCGCACCAGAAGTGGCAGAGCTGTGGCGCTTCCGGCAAGGTATCAAGACTTTGAGATGGGCCAACGCTGAAGGTTGTGCTCCACCAGGGTTAAGTACTGGTGACCTCTGACCCTTAGTTTAGTTAGTTACTAGATTATAGTTGGACACATTTAGAAAGTGTGGTATGTTTACAAGTTTGATTTTACTCCAAGTGAAAGTTCACAAGTTACTTGACAAGTTATAGTCAGGTCTGCACTGTTATTGTTTAGATCATACACATTAGTAGTGAGTACAGTGAGTACAGTTCTTAAAGAAGAAGATCAATCCATCGACTGAAGCCATAAGGCCCAGTGACACTTATTGTCTGTTTCATCTTTTCAGAGACTAATTTTCAGTTGACCCAAGAGAGACTTTTAATGCTTAAAAAGGGGGATGTAGTGTATTGCTATGTTTAGCATAGATCTGGGATTGATTGCTATTGCCTCCGTAGCATTACATCTTGACAATGTTATCATCGATTGACTAGTGTGGTCTAGTTGTTGTTTGGGATGCTGAATAAAGACGCACGTTGAACGTTGCTCCAGAGACCCGGGTATTATTATTATAAAGTGTATCTTGTATCCAGAGAGAACAACAAGACACAACATACACAAGCAACAACATACACAAGCTTTATAAATGAGGCCTCTGGAGCCTCATTTATAAAAAATAAAAAAAAGTACTTGAACGTCGTCTTTAACTTGCACGTAAGCACATTTTTCTAAACGGACGTAAGCATTATTTATAAAACGGGCTGTGCTTGTTTAAAATTGCGTACGTACTTCAGTCTATAAATACCAAATATACTTGAAATTCAACACAGGTGAATGAGCTTTGTATTTATGCCCTGTGATAGCGGCTGAATTATAGCGGCTGAATTAAGCCAAGTGCTCTAATATCGGGTAGGCGTTCGTCTGGAAGCGGGAGAGGGCAGAGAAGGGTGAAGGGTGGCTTCTCGTTAAGTTGCATTTGTATTGTTTGATCATGACAACTAACCAGGCAAATGCTTATACTGTAATAATATAATGGTCTTATTCTTATCAGCTGACATTGAAAACATGGCTGCTCACTCCCTTTTGCGAACCCCCCAGACACCGGAGGAAATCCAGTATAATTTAGCGCATGGCCGGGCCAGGTCCGTTGTGGACTGCACTATAGGCCTGTTGAAGGGGAGATGGCGTTGCCAGCTCCGGAGGGATATAAAGGAAGACTGAAAGACAATCATAAACATCAGTTCCCTTTAAATCTTGAATTAAACTAATTTTCTCGGCTGATAACAACATTGTTAATTGTATTACGAGCCACTTTCACTTCGCAAGAATTACAGTAGGCAGTGCGGCTCACATGCCTGTAATAACTCTGCATAACCAGTAGGTAATGTGCGTACGTCAAGTCAATACCTGGCGTAGAGCTACGATCGTTTTCCACGGTCAAATTGACTCACGTTGAAATTGTATAAATCACTACTTTGACATGGTTTTCTACATACGACACGGGTAAGATCAAAATTGATCCAAAGTACTTTCTATAAATGAGGCCCCTGGTCTACAACTGATTCATCGACCACCCACGTTTTTCCGTTCTTCATCATCTTCATTTATGTTTTTGTTTTTTTTGCATCCTCATCATTCATTCTTCAGGGAGAACATCGCTTCTGATGTTGATGAGGTCCTCTGTGGCCAGTCAGAAACGAAAGGCAGGATGCAGCCTACTTTTCTTTTTCTTTCCAGTATATGCAGAAGGCTTATTTTCTTTTGTTCTATTGTTTGTTTTGTATGAAGAACATTTTACAAATCCAACTGTGTTTGCTGAAATGTATACAGTATTTCAGAATAAAAAAACATTCTATTCTTGTATTTGTGTGTTTTATATTTGAGTATGAATACATAACAGTTTACAAGCTACAGTATATTTTGGATTTGTGTTTAGAGTTTTGAGAAAACGAGCCATGCTTTCAGAAAACGTGTGGAAGCAATTGAGAAAAACTGTAATAAAAACAAGAAAAATAATCCTATGAGTGAAGTTAGGAAGATGCACTCTGAAGGAAGAAGGAAGGGCCTTGCACAAACACACACAAATTGGTTCTCCCCTAACTGGCATCCATAAATGGATGGATATGGTTCCGTAACCAATTCTTAGTCAGAACTGAAGTGGTTCTATCAGTATATTCAAACCCAACCCCAAATCAACAAGAACACACACTTTCAAACCTCTAAACCTTTACCGACATGTTTTGAAAAACACATCGGCTGCAATGTATGAGTCACTTGAGAGATGGAACCCAAACCCTAATAAGCAAAGCACCAAAATGCAGTTTAACCAATTTGTGTAAGCATTGTAGTTGTAGCTCTATTCCGACTAAATCTAGTATGGTTTATTCCTCTGTATTATTGATATTCAGTATATCTACATGGGTGGAGCCTCGTCGCTGGCCTTTTCTATAATAACGTTAGCCTCATAGCATAATTGCCTAAGTCATGCTTCACTTGTGGTCACTGGGCCATCTTTATGTAGTGTCGAAAATGCCTATGTCAAAGAGATGACTTGAGCAGATAGTGATTTCGGGATGTAACAAGCACTCTGATAGGCTGACCATGAATCAGCAGTGTTAGGAGAGTAGAGTTAGGCAGATATCTCAATTTGGCCAAAATATGACATAGCAATTACGCTATGAGGCTAACGATAAGTTGGATTATTATAGGGCTACGGCACCCCAAGACGTCTTATGCCTTATCTGAATTAGAGTTGACCATGGTGAGTTGGAGCTGACTTGGAACCTGGGCTGCCCAGGCCTTTGGAGAGGGTGCTTGTTGGATGGATGTGAGTGATGTTAGTCAGTAGGATCTGACAGACAGGGCACTCCTCCAGCCTGTGATCAAAGATGGCTTTATCCATCCAACGATGGCTTTATCTACAGAGGTATAGATTACGCTTCTAATGGATTTATGGGGCACCATAAAGGTAAAATGGGCAGTACAAATGGACATAAATTATGAGGATGGCCTCTATTCTGTAAATAGATATAACACATGGGACAATGCTAGCGTTAGTTCAAGTCTACTGCCATACACTGTGCTACCATAGCTACATTTTGTGCATAAATGGTTATCAGAGAGGGACTGCCCACTGATTTGTATCATGCTTGACTACAGTGAATACTTATAGAACATGGCTAGACTGACTGCTGCTGGTTTGAGAGTGTGTGTGTGTGTGTCTGTGCGTGTGTTTCTCTCTGTGTGTTTGTGTGTGTGTGTGTGTGTGTGTGTGCATGTGTTTCTATCCGTATGTTTGGGTGTGTTTTTCCAAGTGTGTGTGTGTGTGTGTGTGTGTGTGCGCGTGTGTGCGTGTGTGTGTGTGTGTGTGTGTGTGTGTGTGTGTGTGTGTGAGATGAGAGGCAGTACACTTGAGAGTTGGCTTGGGCCCCCCAGGGCCTTGGGCCCACCAACAGTGCTGCATTAGTACAGGTATCGTCTGGAGCCTGATCCCTCTTTATGTTCCACCTCTTGTGCTTCTTACCAAAGAAACCCAGATGGTTTGGATCCGGGCCAAATGCTATGCTTTCTGATCGCATCATCTTAAGTATGTTTAAGAGACTTGGAACCCAAATGTGTTAGGGAAAAAAAACGTATTGGTATTGTTCTCACTAACTCATTCAAATCAACTGGGTATGTGTAAACAGCAACTTTTTAATCTCAAAAGTTTGTGTTGATGTTTGTGTTGTTTGACTCAAAAGGAAAAGGAAAAAATAATGATGGAAAACAGACATGCTGATTCAAAGGAAATGGGCAATCTAGTTATCTCTCCCATAATTGCTTCAAGATCAATGGAGGACGAGGGGGAATCCCACCACATAACTCCCTTTTATTGGAGTTCAAATCATTCAATGGCCTGAATATTTGTCAGACGTGCTTTTAAAGTATGCTCCTTCTAGATCCCTCAGGTCCTCTGGCACTGGCCTTTCAGTTATTCCCTGGGGGAGGACAAAGAAATACAGGGGGGCGGCATTTAGTGTCTATATGGTCCTGGGTCTTGGGCTGCTTCTGGGACAGCCTGCCAGAGGAGCTGAGGGTGTCACAATATGTAAACACCTTTAAGAGACATCCCCTTTTTCACATTTGTTGTGATTGAGACAAGTTTTGGGGAGAAATCAACATACATCAACACACAGCACAAACAGAAATCACCTGCCTTGTGTCAACCCGCTTGGTTCGGTAGACATTGTTTTACATTTATGAATGAATGTTTATTTTTTATTTTTTTATAAATGTGTTTTTCAGATTTTATCCCTTTTTCCAATTGCACCCAACCTAGCATCCAATTATCCCCTGCCTATTGCGTAGGATCCGCCGCACGACCCCGTGGCCGGCAGCCTCAGAGGAGATAGCCAGGCAGACTAGCTGTCTGGCTCCTCGAGCCCAACACCGTTATTCCGGCACCCCGGGGGCGGTGTTGCGCGACGGATCCTTGTCCGGAAATAGTCCTATACCCCCCTTGGGAGCGGCCGCTCAATATGCCGCTCCCTGTGGGCCCCGGCCATATCCGGATCTGGCGAGACCGGGATTCGACCCCAGTCCCCGGTGGGCAGCTTGCACTAGAGGCTAATGCTTAGACCGCTGCGCCACCACGGGGCTCGATGAATTAATGAATTTCTATTAGCAACTTACTGGTGTACCTTTTTTTCAGAGGTACCATAAGCAAGCTGACACTGTAACTACAGTATGTGCAGTGGAGGCAAGGAAGTTAACAGATCCAAAACGTTTGTGCCGCTGGGCTCACCTCTCCAAATCATTAAAATGACCATTTCACATAAGAAAGGTAATTCTCATCTACCATGAAACATTTGAACCTTTAGATTTAGATCAGATAAGAGTCAGACACGGGTTCTCCTCAACGGCCATTGACCCTGAATCTGAGCTCTGAATCAGATACTGTAGCTGAGATGCTCGCATGGGATTAAAGGGTTAACAGGTCAGTCCAGAGAGGCAATTACACAGTTGTCCAAGACTGTTTGGGCTCTAACAATCAGAACCAAATAAACACACACACACACACACACACACCCTGTCGTTCCCCAATTCCCCTCTCCAAATACAAACTAATTAACTAATCAACCAAGCAACCAATCAACCAAGCAACCAAGCCAACCAACCAACTAACTAACATCGTCTGATTTATGGCCCGAAGACCCATACTTGTTGCAAGTACTGTTGAAATTAAATTATGATATGTGGTGAGGTTATGCACTGTAATTGTATTTCATGTTAGGCCTTGGTTGAATCACTGGAACATTATTGTTATTGACTGTTATTAAACCCTGTGCTGCAGGGAGGCGGTAACTTAAAGGTATAGTTCACTCTAAAATCTAATTTCTGTGATCGACCACATACCTTCACTCCAGTTGATACACCAATACACTTTTTAAGTCCTTATCTTGGTTATTCAGCAACTAGCACCTCCCCATTTTCTAATAATATGTTACAATGGTTGGCTCCACTTAGTGGTCAGTTAATAATGAACACACACTGACTTTTTTTTGCACATAGTGGATACAGAAATAGTCAATGAAAATCGGCACAATGTTGTACATGCTCCCATGCTCTGCAGATGAACCAGGGCCTTTCCTGCTAGTTCATGGAAGATCACATGAGCAAAGGACGAGCGATGAGTGACAGGCAAACATATGCTGCCACAGTGGCAACCGCTAACATTGCCTGAAATAGTCCAGAGAGGAATAGCACCAACCCACCCCAAAAACCCGTGCAGATATGACCAGCAATAAAATGACAAGGTTAATGTGGGCCCTTAAATGAAGAGCAGACACAGGGAGCCGTTTGCAGATGTTGGCACATGAATCTGAACTGGAGCTGTCTCTGGAAAAGGCACTGCTACACAAAAGCAAACCAAAAAAAAACCAAACAGAACACAAAGATAAAGAGAAGGAGGGGGGGCGGGGGTGCTAAACGTCTATAAATGTTACTGTTTGGTGATGACTTCACTGAGCATTTCATTATCGGGTAAATCATTTGATTAAAAACAGAATTCAATAACTCTCTATGGCAGTTGACAACACAAACTTTGAGGTAACTCCAATGGATAGCACAGAAGAAGGATCACATGTCGCATAAAAATAAAATAAAACGTATTCATGCTTCACACTGTATAAGATCACTAATCACGTCTCTTATCAGATATACATATATGTATATATATACATATCCTGGGGGGGTATTCCATTAACGTCGCTAAAGGAAAAGAAAATAATGATCGAAAATAAGCCTGGATTTTCCTTCAGCGATGTTGACGTTGGAATACCCCCTAGGTGCCCCCTTATTTCACTCCCCACCAAAACCACACTAGTTGTGTGTATCTGTCAAGTGATATTGTATGACATTCATGAAGCAAACAACAGCTGTCTGACAAGCTCCAATTGACAGAGAGTCTTGGGTGGGAGAACCTCGTGACATTCGGGACTTTTTGGACAGTCGGTTTAGCATACCGTATATAAACTCATCTGTCAACACAGTGGTGTGGTGCTGTGGCGGTACTGTTTAGTTTGGAGCCCTCTGTGGCTGTTCTACCCGGTATTGTGAAGACTCAGTTTAAATAGAGAGAAGAAAGAGCAATATTGGTAAACAAGAACCATCTGGTAAACAACCGCATGGTGGTGAAAACAAAGTCTACTTTCCTGCCCTCCTTCCTCCCTCCAATCTAGGGGTCACTTGGAGGGGGCTCAAATTGGAGGGCTGTGGCTGATAGGCCTGAAACAACGCCAATGTGAGCTATCCCTCTAACATTATAGAGTTCAGCAAAATACCACATTGACCTTCACGGGAGTTCCCCAAGACAAAGAAAATGGCATAATATAACACTGCTTCCTAAGCGCACATTGTGCTTTACACGAATGTTGTGCTTTACACGAATGTTGTGCTTTACACGAATGTTGCCCTTGCCCCTGTAACTGTGTAGTAACACTGTAACAACATATTCAGTTGATAATTGCATGGTATAGGTGGTTGAGTGGTTTGTGTTTCACAAGTTAAATAACAAACAGTCTTTATTCTACCCTTACTAGGGTAATGACAGTGTTACCACATAGGTATAGGGGCAACTTAATGTAGTAAGACAAACGATATCCTCACATTGGGTGGAATCCTAACTTGCGATTCCCATGCATAACTCTAACATTCATGTAAACCTTACATTGATGTCAATGCACGATGATTGGAGTTATGCACACAGATCTCGAGCTAGGATACCACCCAGCGATCAATCAGGGACTCCTGAACAATCCTCTTCATCAAGAAGCGATGGTCGTCTTCATACCGGTGTTTTTACACTCATATGCCTAGTCATTAGCTTCATGAGTTAATACAAGTCATCAGGTCTCAGACAATTACTCAACATGAGCATAGTTCATGACCTTTACATTCCAAGCACGCTCTCACTCGCCGTTTGGAAATGGAGTACGGTAAGGTGAGAACGACAGCATGCATTTCAGTCCTGGCCTGACTCTAATTTGACAACAGGATTGGTTATACATATTTTGTTTTGCCTAAACAGCTTTGTTTAATATGAATCATACAATATAATAATGCCAAACATACACTACACTACTACGTACACTACACAACTGGAAAACAAGGTCTATACTGTATTTGGAAAGAAGCAGGGAGCTTATGGCACAGGGTTAGGGTTAGGGTCACAGGTAAGACCCCAAGATACCGACTGGATTTGAATATGGGATTATCTGTGCCCCTCAAGGCTGAGTTACAATAGCCGCTGACCTAAACCATAAATATTAGCTTGAGAAGCGAACATAAGGCTTCAGGTCTCATGGTAGACTATTAATCACCTCCATTACAGCAGTTGGTGGAGGTGGCCCTTGAGAATTTGTCCACAGCTGTCCCTTGTCAGGTCCTAGACATGGCAGGAGATCTATGGGCTTGCTGTGGCAAAGTGTGAATGTTTGTGTAGTGAAAGAGGTGTTGGCTACAGCTGAGGTGTCTGTGCACTCCAGGTAATCTTATCACACTGAGCCAGAAAGATTGTCAGTTGAAAGATACATCAAGACACAGCATATTATGACTCTGATAATAACATATTATACAAGCCCATACATGCTTATCACATGCTCATTATGCTCATGCATTATACCTGTTGGATTTAAGTAAACTGTTACCAATCTTTTCACTTACAGTTAGCTGGTCAAGTGGTGAGTGAGTGAACGTCAACGAACTGGAATGTGGCATCTATTTCAACTCAAAGGTAGGGTGGTGACCTTGAAGTCTATTGAATTACAAGAGATATTTGGGTGGCACCACCGATATAGTAACTAACCCCAAGTGTGTACCAATGTTACTTGTGTTGATTCTTGCAAAGTGTGTGTGAATGACACTACTGATAAAGACAGGTTTATTAAAACAAGCCAACAATGAATGTCTTCTCCACCTCTCATTCAAAGATCAACCCAAGGAGGAGGGTTGCTTCCTACAATCACAGACAACAGAATCTCATTCTCACTGCGAAAATATGTGCACACATAGCCTATATTAATACTCTGGCTAAAAGTGAACAGCATGGCGCTCTACTTGTAATATATCACAACCAACCTATCTTTACTTTATCAAAATATTGTAAACATGTATTTTGTTTGTCTTGCCCTCTGGTAGCACCTGTGTGTGTTTTTTTGTTTTGTTTTGTTTATCTGTTGCTTTCTTTTAGTTTTATTTTTGTTGTTGTTTGTTTGTTTTATTTTTTGTGTTTTTGTTTTTTGTTCTGTTTGTTTTTGTTTTGTTTGTTGCTGTTTTGTTTTGTTGCTGTTTTTGTTTTATTTTGTTTTTCTGTGTTTTTTTTGTTTTGTTTTGCCCAGATTGTGATGTGGGTATTAATGTGTGTCTGTCTTTCCTGTTGGATGTTGTATTGTCCTAATCTCAAGAAAATTAGAATTGATGGATACACAGAGAAGTGTTTTCTAGGTTTTATGTTAACTAACAAAACTATTCTGAATGGTGGTGAAATGAACGGATTGGTTCACATAACAATGTGTATCTGTTACATGTAGATCTCAAGTGAACAGCAATATTCATTAATGAAACAAAACATGATAACTGTAGGGGGTTAGAATTCCCCTATCTCCAAACTGACCGACGGAATGGAGCGGCGCGCACAGCTCAGCTTGGATGATGCTCTTTGCTGATTGGCCATGCACGCTCCCCTTATGCGCCACCGTGGATTCACCGTCTGTTTCTCCCGTCTGCACCACGAGCTCACTGTCACTGCTCACTACGGACAGAGCACATCTCCGTCTGCACCACGAGCTCACTGTCACTGTTCACTACGGACAGAGCCCGGCCAGCAGCCCTCCGTAGACCTCCTCTCTGCAGCCCTCCGTAGACCTCCTCTCTCTCTACCTGTTTCACCAAGACGCACGAGTGCGCCGTTAGCTCTGCGTCCACACAGACCCGATCATCGACCCGACGGAGACCCAATGGAAAAACGTAAATGTAAAAGGCACATAAAGCAATTAGCTGAATATGTCTGACAATTGCATTATGCGCTGCCGGTGCAGGTTATTAGTTTTGCAGTTTTTTAGGAGGTAACAAGAGGAGGTTACTTGGTGCTTGCCAACATGGATTGCCTTTTCCTTTTGATATGGAGTTTGCCTATCCCACTTGTCAGCTGCACGTCCGTCAAGCTGTTATCCACTCTGTTGTCCTGGAACATATTAAAGGCAGGTGACAATTATACATCTCAGATTATTCTTTCTTTTCTTTTATTCCAACAGCTTTTGCATCCCCTCTCTCGTTGCGCTCACTGTGCCATTAACTTGTTGCTACCTGTCGTTTTTTTTTTTTTTGCAGACGCTGCATATTTACTGCTCACATTCCATGTACTCTGTATCGGCCACTTTTTCCAGCGACACCAACGGACTCAATCACGGTTAGTATCTCGAACCTGGACGTTTATTTAAATTATTATTATTATTATTATTATTATTATTATTTCTTTCCAGACCTGAGACAGGTCACAAAATGGTAACTTTTCACATTGTTATAATAATGAAGCATTTATTTGTTACACTGATGTAGGAATGAATGAATGAAAGCTTTATTTCGAACATGTGAAAAAAGTAATAGTTATAACAAGAAAAAACAAAACAAAAACAAGAAAAAACAAAACAAAAACAAGAAAAAAACAAAACAAAAAACACAATTTACTTAACATGTCCGAAAAGGAGTATGAAGAAGCATACGCTTATTTAATCCTTAAAATAAGGAATAATACTTTAAAAAGTAGCAAAGTATCACTATTATTGGTGTGTCTGCTTTGTAGAATTAATCAGGTATGGCTATAGACGCATCTCCTGTCCGCTGCCTCTCCTAGCCACGCGCGCGTATTCGCCGGTGGAGAGGGATTCCCCCCTGCAGCAGCAGTTTCCTCCTCGAGTTTAGATGATTTATACATATTTTATGATTTACCAGTAGGAGAGGGGATGGGACAGAAATACAATCTGGATTTCTAGGCGTTCCCATTACGTGGCGTGTCATACTGTTTCCAAGTTATGGGTGTCTTCTTCAGCTTCTTATTGAATAAATGCTTATTTGATTAATAGATGACACTGGAATATGCTCGCAACTTATTGGCTCTGAAACATCATGGAATTCAGGTTGAAACACTTACTGTACATGAACTGCATGAAAGTCAGTTTACCCTCATTTGGTCACAGAGACCTTCAATTATACTGTGATCAGATCAAAGTCTATAGAGGTATTTTATTCTGAAGACTAGTATTGATAGACAGAATGTTAATCACACTCCTGACTGCTTCACTCCTTTACTCTACACTATGTTTACACAGGAAACACATTGCCCAACTTACTGTATGGACCGTCACATACTACAGTATTAATAGCAACTTATTCATTTAACATGTTAGGATGCACAGGGCAGAATACATTTACAGTTATGGGTTTTGTTTGATGCTCATGAACCTCTCTAACGTTCTCCCCCAGATTACGTGTTTGTGACACCCATCGAGGTGGACGCTCGGGGTGGGTATGTGTCCCACGACGTGATGCGGCGGGGGCGCAGCAGAAGGTCCCTTCACTCCATGGGGGGTCCTGTCCACTACAGACTCTCGGCCTTCGGGAGGGACATGCACCTGGACCTTCGGCCCTCCAGGGTGGTAGCGGAGGGCTTCGCCGTACATACGATGCACGCGGACGGCATCACCACTATGTCTACGGAGCCAGCTGTTCATGACTGTTTGTATCAGGGATTTATACGCAACCTCACGGCATCTTCTGCAGCGATCTCCACGTGCTCCGGCCTGGTGAGTGTCTGCCTCCTCCAGATGGCTGTTGGTAAATAAACCTCTGATCGTGTGATCTCTTAGTACTGCATACTGTATGTGCACTACCCCCATCAGCATGCACTCTCATATAGACATAGTTGTGTCTTTGAATATGCCTGACCAGAGCCATACTGTACATCTGATGGAAAACTGAATATGGGCAATACCAACAAGCCCTGTTAACTCTTGACACCTCTTGAAAAGCAGACAATCACAAATGGTATCTTGATATAAGGCAATATGATCGAATTCTTCAAAGGTATCGGTTTTGTGTTTCAATGTATTAAGCTTGATCTTTGTGTCAGGGAACACCTGATTGAGCTGGGTTTACAGTTGAACTTTAAACTGTCCTTTAAGGGGAGGCTGTCATGATTATACTTTGCATTACACAATTTACCAGTGTGTGTGAGAGAGAGAGAGAGAGAGAGAGAGAGAGAGAGAGAGAGAGAGAGAGAGAGAGAGAGAGAGAGAGAGAGAGAGAAAGAAAGAGAGCTCTAAGAATGAGAGGAGACAAGACAGTTGTTTTAAGGTACCTGGGCTTATAGTGTCTCTCTCACACACACTCACACACACACACACACACACACACACACACACACACACACACACACACACAGATCATATGCCCGACCCCGGACACACTAACGCCTCCATAAAACCATACCATTCATTTTGGCCAATAGACTCTACCTCCTTCCCTTGCTCACTCTGCTCCTTTGTCCCTTGTTTGCCCTGCTTCCCCAATCTCCCCTTGTTCAGTGCAATTAAACCAAGGGTGAAGTTTCAGCCGCCTGGCTGGCACTGCTAATCTTTGTATTGTCCCTTTCATTAGTAGTAGCTTCTCCACAATAAAGCAGCAGTGAGCCATTCTTTAAAAACGGTGCAAGAACACAATGTGATTTGGGAGCAATTGCATTTGAATAGACTGGAAGTACCCTTTGATCTATTTTACTCCGCACCCCATTTTCCCCTTTTCTTTTTCTTTTTTTTTCCAAAGATGACCCGAGGGCCATCGTCAGCGATTCAGTCAGTCAGTCGTTTTGTTCAATGTATTCATACTTTTTAGATTTAAGATAGAAGGGGTCCTGACAGTAAAAGGCATACGTTTTGTTACATTCAACTATAAAAAAAAGAAGGCGATAAAGAAGAAAATAAATGTACCGGAAAGAAGGTCCCTGTCTGTCTGCAACTGAAAGAGTGTGTGTCGCGGTGAGGACTTTAACCCCACATGTCATCTCCCCTTGACGAGGAGCTTTGGATTAAGTTCAAATGAAGACCCATTCATCCTCCCTGATCCCTGGTAGCCTCTTTTGCCTGGAAACCGTAGAGGATAACTGGCAGTCTGTTTGGGTGAGAAGGTTTTTTGTGCTGGAAGAAGAATGTTAATTCAGAGTTTTGGAGTGGCGCTTTCGGAGGGTAGGATGGCCGATTGGCCGCTCTTTCTATGGCCCTCAATGGGCCTATGGAGGCTGTCTTTGTGAGCGTTTTGGTCCCCATCGTTGGCACACACAGACAGACTCAAAGAAGTGGTGAATATGGACAAGAGCCCCTCTGCCCTGGCCTACAGTCTTCTTAACTACTGTTTGACAGAATCATGCTACAGCAGATGGAAGAGGGATTCTGTTGTTAAATCAAAAACAGGCGGAGTCTGTACTAAGAGCAGGGATAGGGGATTTGCTCTGTAAATCCTGAATAATTAAAAATTGTGTTTTTTTAATTGCACTCCTCATAAGGACACATACTGTACTTTTTAGATCTCCTGCTTTTCGAAGGATGTCATCAAATGGGTTTAAAGACATCCGTTTTTTTTTTTTTTTAAAGCTAGAGCTGTTGCTGTTTGCTGTTAGCTGTTGCTGTTAGACGTCCTGTTGTCCAGAGGTCAGAGAGATTGACCTGTCAGGGTCAAGCTTGTCTCAGTCTTTGTGTACAGAAAGTTCAGAGCTGCTCTTCTTCCCTGGTGAATACAGGGAGAGAAAAATAAGAGTGCCATTTTGTCCTTCCCCCGGATCAGTGCTCCCTATACTGGGTGACAGGGCCAGTCCAAACCCTCACCAGAGCCAGTCTCCTGGGCCCAATTTTATCAATCATTTAATTCAGTATCAAAATCACCCTGTGTTGTTGCATTTTTTTCCGTCCTTCATATTAAAATACATTGAAGGGGAATTCAGAACTGGAACACAGGATCATTTTGAAAGTTTTCACTGGTCCCAGAAGTTTTTCAGAGCTGTTCCACCACCAAAAGGCTCAGATCGCATTCCTCTCTGAAAACTCAATTTATATGTAATGTATTATCTCATTAGACAGTGACACTGGTTTGCGGACCGACAGGCCAGTATTGTTTAGGCATTTTGATTGGCCCTTCAGCAGATTCTGACTCTCTGTTGAACATGTCCAGTCTTGCCAAACGTGACCATGACCTTTCCCAAGCCCCCGAGACGGCCACATTTGGCTCGTCCCTCCATAAACTTGTGATATTTAAAAATGGCGGTTAGCGGTGAACTGTATAAACATAAGATGACGATGTTGTGACGATTTCCATTGACCAATCAACGGTGTGCACCGTCACACGTCACACGCAGCCTGGCAAAAAAGTACAGAAAGTACCCCTCCTGAACGGGAACTAAAAATGGCACGGGTTCTGTGGCCTGGTCCGGCTCGGTTGGCAGTGGAGGAAGGCAAAAGAACAGGGCCGGCAGTAGTAGTGGAAAAGTGCCATTACAGCCACACATTATGAGGGTCCTGTGTTCTTATAGAGAGATAACCAGTGACAAGGCAGATATTCAGATACGTTCTGGTGAGTGTTAACTGGGTTATTACGTCATGCAGGACGTTCTCTCGTGATGGCAGGGGGCAGGGGTCAATTGACATCAAGCTAGCACACTTACATTTAGAATTGATGGATACTGTACTATATCAATGACAATAAAGACCATTCATTCATTCATACACAGAGAAGTGTTTTCTAGGTTTTATTTTAACTAACAAAACTATTCTGAATGGTGGTGAAATGAACGGATTGGTTCACATAACAATGTGTATCTGTTACATGTAGAGAATATCTTTTTTGGGTTTTGTTGGTGTTTCTCGATCTTGTACAAACACTGAGAGAGCTGTCTGGATACTCTTCTCACAGTGCCTGTTTGGGTTGAGTCCTACACTGGCGTTAATTAGCAGGGTAAATTGAGTGTATTTGGATGTGTAGAAGGAGTCTTCTTATTGACCCCCCCCCCAGGTACGAGTGTGGAAGTGTGAAAACACCCACCTCTCTTCTCTCTCTCTCTGGTTTCCCAGCTTCTTGCTCCCTGCCACCTCAAAGCAGGCTGTTAGGCTGTTTATTCAACACGGTCTGATTGCTGTCGTTGACACCCTAACGTGTGGAACACTATTCAGCAGCAGTTGTAATACTCATTTAGACTCTTCTGAGGAGAGGAAATCTATCACCAGAAAGACATGTCTGTCGTAACCAGGTGTGAATAATTGGGCCTTCCACTGTGTGAAAAAGACGCATATTCGTTTCCCAGGGAGTGGTATTGGTCATCTACCAGGTGCAGTTGTTTCATTATTGGCTAAAACATTGTACATGTTTGATACATCTTTTACCCAGTCCTATACCTGGGCGGTTAATTATTATTAGTCATCACAACATGACTTAGTTAATGTTCTATCAGTGTATTGTGGTTTTTAGGAATCTGCTAAATTAAATAAAAAATAAAAGCCATTGTTACAAAATGAACAGGTAGATTGAGGGGTAGGTTTAATCAGTGGCCATTACTGATTACTGTGTGAACTCTTCTCTGGAGAGTACGCTCAGGCCTGAAACACTAAACAACACGTTTGCTGAATTCTCTTTAGAAGAGAGTTTTTTCTCTATCCTCTTGTCATCTTGTTCTATCCTCTCACACTTACACACATGTTCCCCCGACCCACCGTGGAGTTTGGTTACCGCTAGTACTCATATGCACCACATTCCCAGGAACCAAGACACCCCAGCGGTGACCACCTGTGTTTAAAACCACAACCACGACACTTACTGCTCAGTGTCCCATGGGCTTTCGAGCTCCCCACAGGATTCCATTGGATGGAGGGGAAGGACTAGGACGATGACAAGCGTGAGGGATTCTCACGTAGCGCTTTTCCCATCTGTACTTGTCCACTTTCAGAGGAAGAGAGACAAATTGGAAAGTCTGTCGGCCCCTCTGTAGTTACAATGCCTCCCTCTCGCCTCTCATAACTCATACCCTGTTATGCCACATAAGAGTTGAACCGGTGGCGTTATGAGAGCTGCCAAGGGGCGATTCCCTGGTGGTCTGGGCGTTGACAGTGATGTAGTGCCCACCGCTATGCCAGCAGGAGGGGGGGGGGGGGCTCTCGCCATTCTCCTCCTGTCAGAGGCACCGCGCACAGTTTTCTCACACAAGACAAACGAGGAGTGTTGAAGTGGTCGTCACTTTGCTGAGGAGAACCCATACGTATTATTTGACCTTATTGTGTCAGCGGCACAGGAGATGCAGCAGCATAACCCTCTTTGTATGCGTGCAATGTTCTGTTTTTTTTTACGCGATTCCAACTTGTTGGCTGCTTTGTGAACAGTTTGCCCTGTGAGTAAAAGAAGCATTGAGAAACAGGTTTGAAAGACAGTGGGAACTGTAAAGGAGTTGGCTTCACATGAACACAGTGTCATGCAAAGATCACTTCTTTTTTCGATCACAAACAAATATATGAATCCTAGATTCCTCACAGCTCTATTGCAATTGTTCCCCTCCATCTTTATTTCCTATTCAATCCTCCCTATCTCTCTATTTCTCTCACCTCCTCTGGTGAATTAGGGAGTGACCTATAAGCTGGAAATAATGGACTTCCCAATTCTGTCACCTGCAGAGTACTGTAGCTAGGCTAATCAGCCACTATCAGAGGGCTATTGGCTAGGTGGGAGTTGCTCGGTCGCAACTGTCCACAGGAAGGGCCGTGCCCATTGGATCCAGCTGATAAAGGGCTGTGTCTCATCGTTAGCCGTTGTGTTTCCAGGCTCACCTCTGCTTTATTGGGAGACAGAAAAGGGGTGCTCAGTGGGTGTCTAGGCTCTTTAGAGACAATTAGTGATGCCAGATCCTGTGGAAGGCCCCAGGCTATAGCTGTGCAAATCAAATCATTATTGGTTCGCAGGGCCTCATTTCACCAGTGATAGCAAAATGGCAGGATATTTTTAGTATGTATTACAAACAAAGTAAGATGACCCAAAATGTTGGAGACACTTTTGAGTGAGAAAGCAACACCCGCCCACACAGCAGCACCAGACTGTAATGTATTTACATCAAAGTCAGTTATGCTTTTTTTATGCCTTTTTTTTATGTCGTATATCTATTTTACCACAGCTGACAGAAATGATAGCAGTAATGTGCATCGGACGATGCTTCTTCTTGCCCTCGACAACACTGCGGTCACAACACACACTGCCGAGCTGGAATGCAAATGTGTTTTAGAGCTTGATAATCACTGGCTTCGGCTTTCTCACAGGTCTCTAACCCAGCCTTTAACAGCATGTAAGCACTTACTAATTTAGAATATAATATCATGGTTGGGAGCCGTAAGAGCAGCTACAGTTTACACAAAGACAAGCTAATTACCTTTTTTCTCCCCACAGATCCTTAAGAAACAGGCAATAAATTGTTTCCCTGTGTACTGTAGACGTGCATGGTTGAAATGTGTATAGTTGTAGTGTAATTTCCGATAAACCACATGAAAGATGATGTGGTCGAAGCTTCCATAGGAAAGACCTCTTAGAGCATTTTGTGTATTAGCTAATCCCTAGCATGCAGAAAAACGGGTCGGAAAACTGTCAAACCCTGAGAAAACGTGTCTCGCACTGAGCATGTGTGTGTGTGTGTGTGTGTGTGTGTGTGTGTGTGTGTGTGTGTGTGTGTGTGTGTGTGTGTGTGTGTGTGTGTGCGTGTGCGTGTGTTTGAGGAGAAAATAAACTGGTCTTTAACAGAGGAGATCTCCCTCTAATCTGGGTAACTCTTACAAGTATTCATTTGTGGAGATAACTAGAGGTCTGCCCTACATCAATATGGCAGCTTTCCCTGGCTTCTGAGGAGAGGACCTGGGTGTCAAGTTCTTCCCTTTACTCCCTGTGAAACTCTATACATCTACAAGGACCTATCAGATTACACTGCATATTCTTTCATGACCAACATTGAGTCATGTGTGTGTGTGTAATACTGTATGTATGGACAGTACCAGTCAAAAGTTTGGACACACTTTCCCCAGTATATATTAAAATGTATCTAAATTGTATAGCATTATTTGAAATGATAGTTGTCAGTAAATAGAGCAGTACGTTTGTAATTTAGGTCATATCTGGGACATTTCTGTACATTTCAGTGAGATGATTTTGTCTTCAATACTGAAAGGCAATTGTTTAAGCCTAAGGTATTTCTGGCTGAGTGAATTGCTTGAAAGGAGATCTTTTTGATGAACATATTTTTCTGTAGGTCTTTCGAATCAATCTAATAATAATGTTACTGGCACATACGTTTCTGAAGTGTCTTGAATGCATGTGTTTAATAATGGCTCTTCTGATCTTCTGCTTTTCCATTGTATCCTGTAGTTGTAACATTCTCAGAACTCTTACAGACATTCGGAGACACATCACATCCAAACAGATGGAATCAATTTCCTCCCATTATCAAGCATATAGGCACCTCCATCTGCTTACTGCTGGGAGATGTTGTTAGATATTTGACAGTAAAGTTTGGTATGTCTCTGGGACAAATGGAACACATGTGGGCTAATTGAGTGTGGTGTGGTGGGTGTGTGTGTGTGTGTTTGTGTGTGTGCGTTTCTGTGTTTCTGTATCTGTGTGTGTGTGTGTGTGTGTGTCTGGGGGGCAGGGGGTCAGACAATGGGAAGTGCTTACAGTGGAACACCTCCAGAGTTATGGTTAGCGCACGTTTGTCGTGGGCGGTCTGTTGTGTGTGTATGTCTGTGGTGGAGGGGCACATCAACACAGGAAGTTAGTAATGAGATCCTGGATCCCGGGTCACACAGATTGGGGTTTTGAGCCTTTTTTGTCTCCCGTCATTGTCTCGAATGCAGTTTTTCTCTCTCTTGTTGTCGTAGTTACGTATTCTGTTACTGCTGACTAGGTTGGCAGTATGTCTTGGCTTGTCCTGGGATGTCTTGTACCAGTGCAGTAGCATCACTTTATGCAAACATATCTCACTGTTTGAGAGAAAGAGAGAGAGAGAGAGAGAGAGAGAGAGAGAGAGAGAGAGAGAGAGAGAGAGAGAGAGAGAGAGAGAGAGAGAGAGAGACAGACAGAGAGAGAGAGAGAGAGGAACAGAAAGAGAGTTTGTTTGTTGTTGAGGTTCTTTTGACAGTTCAAAGGAGCTTTACTGTGCAGTGGAAAAGGGTAATGAAATGACAGGGTGGTTCAGACTCACAGCACTCAGCACAAGTCCTGTGGCTACTGAGGCAATGGAAGGAGTTCCACACTTTTCTGACTTGCCCTGTTTGTCAGTGTCTCCATGGTCACTGCTGCTCTCCGCTGTCTGGCCTGTTTCAAGGAGGCCACTTTAGCCTACAGAGATGCAGACGCGAAGGAAGATAAGATACATAGGTGAATTGCAAAGTAAAACAATAACTAACCTAACCCCTTTGGCTCATAGAAACATACGCACGCACGCACACACACACACACACACACACACGCACACACGCACGCACGCACACGCACGCACACACACACACACATACACACACACACACACACACACACACACACACACACACACAACCACACACAGTCATTACTGCCCATTACTATCAGGCTAGGAATTGATCAATAGTGATAGCGGTGTTGTGGTTGATTGGAACAGACACAGGCCCTTTTCCCCCTAAAGTGCCCCCCTGTCCCTATCCCTGTCCCTGTCTCTCTGTCCCATGGGTAAAACGGGGCAGTGGCGCTGGTGGGAGCGGATGCCTGCGTTGGCTGTGGGCAGTCTGCCACGGCTCACCAACTTGTTTTCACAACATGGGACACTGGGCTTCTTCTGCATGGTTCCCCTGCACTCTTTGTGGGCTGACCCAGTGTATACTTTGCCACCTGCTACTAGTCTGTGGACTAAAATGTGGATGGGGGGGGTGTAAGGGGATGGCTAAGATGGGATGGGGGCTGGGGGGTTGGGGTGTCACACAGAGGGAATGGTCAGAGTTGGTCAGAGAGGTGTTGGGGTGTGGAGGGGGGGGGGGGGGCATCGATGGCTGAATGCACAGCTATTTGGGGCTGGATTTGGGGAGTTAGTGGTGTCGGAGAGGGTGGAGTGCGGGGGTGAAGGGTGTGCAGGGGTGTGGGGGTGGAGATTAGAAGGCATTCCATCATGGCCAGACGGAATGTGTAAAGTTCAGCACACTCTAAGTCTGTAGTCTGCCATCACAGACAGTGGTCAGAGAGAGTGCGAGGCTGAGGTTCGCTCAACCGAGGAGGAAAAGGAATGAGATGTTTCAGGAAACCAAACCAAAATGGAATGACCTCTCAGACCAGAGATATATTGTTTCAATTACATGCCTGCATTTGCATGTGTCAAACTGAGAAGAGAGTGGGTAACAATTTGTTCTGTGATGGCTATAGAATCTTCTTACATGATTTAAATGCAGCCCAGAAAAGTAAATCCCTGTCTGTCTGTCTGTCTGTCTGTCTGCCCGTCTGCCTGTCTGCGTGTCTGTATGTCTGTATGTCTGCCTGCCTGCCTGTCTGCCTGCCTGCCTGTCTGTCTCTGTCTGCCTGCCTGCTTGCCTTGCCTGCTTATCTGCCTGTCTCCCTGCTTACTTGCCTGCCTGCCTGTATGTATGTCTGCCTGTCTGTGTGTCTGTATGTCTGTATGTCTGCTTGCCTTGCCTGCCTATCTGCCTGTCTGCCTGCTTACTTGCCTGCCTGACTACCTGCCTGCCTGTGTGTCTGCCTGCCTGCCTGTCTGTCTGTCTGTCTTCCTGCCCATCTGCCTTCCTGCTTGTAGATAGGGCGGAATACTGCTGTCACCTAATGCTGACACATTGCACAGACAGAAAAAATGCTCCATTACTGGGCTTAGCAAAACCTTCAACAACCCTTGCATGTGGATAATGTTTCTAAATTGATGTTCCCTCTAAGCCCATATGCAAAGCTAAAGCTGTATGGCTGTTAAAAAAGTAGGATGTCAATAAGACAGATCCTATCTATCTTTTTCTGAATTAAAAACTAAAACGTAACTGCATACCATAAAAGTGTCTCCTGTGTATATATAGTAATGTAACAATATTTCTACACATTTTACATTGGATGTTTTATTATTTGGAGTGGTGTACTGTCAGTAGCAAATCGTGACTTTAGAATTATAGAATTATAAGGTTTTATCTCAATTTTTGTCAAAATTGAGTTTTTTACATAATCTGATCCATTAGGCGTTTATTAATGCTAATGTTATTTTTAAAATGTTGACATTTTTGACGGAGATAGAACCTTATAATTCTAAGCTCCCGAAATGTAAGCCTTGGATCTAGTACTGTTGCATTCCCTAGAGAGAAATTTAACTGGTGAGTCAATCAAATTTGAACTGCATTTTGAGGTGATACAGTAATTCAGTGCCTTTTCGTGATACAACATGATCACGTTCTTATGTTTAGTTGTGTGTGATCTTTGGCATCACATTTAATTTAGTGTTATAACTCTACACACACGAACACCACACACACGCACACATGCACACATGCATGCATGCACAACACCCCCACAATATATATCAAGAGATCTTTGGATCTTTGCAGCCTGGGATTCAGACAATAACAAAGTGGTCTCCGCTATAAAGTATTTGTTTACAATTATTGTTTACAAGCAATGGATTTCTGACGGGGTAGGACAGTTAAACTAGCTCATGAAGCATCTATAAGTCATATTCTTCTCGAATCAATGACTATAATGGAAAAGGGCAAAAAAGGATGTACCAATCCTTGGTTGCCTCTTGAAAAAGGATGTACCAATCCTTGGTTGCCTCTTGAAATGATAGCCCATTTAGCTGAGTAGCTGAATTCTGTAGAGAGGTCTCAGACAGGGAAGTCCTCCTTTATCATGTGAGGGGGAGACCGCTGTATCATGTTTATGCTGGATAATCAGATTGATCTAGTCCCCTGCGGTGCTAGCTAGCTCTGATAACATAACCACGCTTGACGCTTGTAGATTAATAGCCACTCTCCTCTACTGTAAGTGTTTTTACAAACCGCCTTTGAGAGGCTGGTTCAACTCCTGTTTTCCTCTTTCTTTTGTTTGTCTTTTCTTTCAACACCTTATTCCTTTTCCTCAGAGTGTATCGAAATAAATTATTCACATGAAGAGCTGTTTGGTTAAAGAGTAGTATCTTCTGGTCAAGGTCTGTTCAACAAAAGTTTTTTTTTATTCCTTCGGGTTTCTTCTTTGAGAACTCTTCAGCCATATTATCATGGGTCTATAGGACAACCTTCAATGATTAATGAACCATGAACCATTACTAGTTAGGTACAAAATCCTTCCACACGGAAACTCATAACTAGCTACTCTATACCGTTTGGTTGTTCGGCGATGTTTCCCATGCTGTATCCATGGCGACTGCCTCTGCTTGCGTTTTGCACAGCTGTTTTTTTATGCTGCTGTCTGAGGGGGTAGTAAGTGGTGGTGCTGGAGGGACTGTGAACCTTCTACCCCCCTTTGGTTAGGAATCCAATCCTAGTGAGAGCAGCTGCCCCAGCATAGCTCTGATAGCCTGTGCTGCCATCTTGCTCACATATGTACATTCCCGTTGCAGTTTTTGACCTGCTGACATGTCTCTGCCTCGTCTGTGTCGGTGTCCGGGTTGATATGTGACTGTCCCTTCAGGCAGGGTGGGTCCTAGGCATAGGCGAACTAGGCGGTCGCCTAGGGCGCCAAATGCCTGGGAGGCGCCAAATGCCCCAACATTTTTTTATTTTTTTTTGTCTCTATGAATTTCATGTCTCTATGAAAATATGTCTACTGTCTATATTTGTCTTGAAACCATTGTTGTCCATATTTTTACTGTTGAATGTGTGGGTTGTGATGAGGCAGTACTGGTGGCTTAATGTGGTGGTGGTGGTGGCGCCCCTAAAAATTTTGGGGGGGGCATCAAATCATACTCTCGCCTAGGGCACCTAAATGCCTAGGACCGGCCCTGCCTTCAGGCCTGAGCTGACATCTACTGCCAAATCATTCCTAAATGCACTTTTTATAAGGGCAAGCTAGTCTGCTGGTGGTGATCAGAGGTTTGTCCACATTTAGCCATTAGGTCTGAAACGTCTAATGCTGATAGTGTCAGTGCTCTGCTCTGATATGTGATCATCACTATTTAGACATGTTCAGTGACATTGTATAGAATGCTCTCCAGTCAGGTCTGACCTGTGATCTGTGCTCTTCAGCTTGGTCTGATCGGTAAACTTTACTCTCCAGTCAGGTCTGATCCGGTTGTCATCGGAGGAGTACTTCATTGCCCCTCTCCCCCAGCACCTGGCTATGGAGCACAACTACAGCACCCCCCCTGGACATCACCCGCATGTTGTCTACAAACGCTCAGCTGAACACATAGTGCACGGCGGCAGCAGCCCCCAATCTGGCAACTACAGGTCCAGACCTGGCAACCCATACCTGCAACGGCATCCGCAACACCACCAACATCATCACGAATACCAGCACGGGAAGCTGCAGAGACAACACTTCTGTGGACGCCGCAAGCAATGTATGTAAGGGATCTTCCTTCTTCCTTCTTCTTTTACCCTTGGTCTGCTCATATGAGGAAAACACATGAGACACATCACACGAGTGAGTCAGTGGTAGCTAGTTGATTCCTCTCAACCACAAATACTGTATGTAAACAACATCTGAATTCTTCTATTATACAGTACCAGTCAAACGTTTGGATACACTTTCCCATTCAATTGAATTGGGAAGTGTGTCCAAACCTTTGACTGGTACTGTACGTTTGTAGCAGAAAAAAACATGGAAATGCATTTTTTCCCCTTTCTTTAACATATTGCCTACACGTATTAAGCCTACTATTGCATCAGGAAGTATTTTTAGTCTTTACTCCAGGACTTGGCTTGATATGGGTCTGGGTAGTTTTTTTTTACAGGTACAAAATACAATATAAAGTGTTTCATTGTGGAAAATGCTCCCCAGCTGTTGATTGTAATAGATAAATTATTAAAACAATGCTCAAAGATAGAACCATAGGGCCTTTATTGTAATGAATACTAGGAAGCAGCATGCAGAGTGAATATTTCCTGGCCTTTCAACACTTTGCCAGCTCTTATCAGGGGAAAGGCCCAGGAAAAGGGAGGATCAGACATGTGAGCCTCATTCCAAAGTACCTCTCTCTCTCTCTCTCTCTCTCTTCCTCTCTCTCTTTTGCTGTCCCCCACCCCTCTCTCTCCCTTTCTCTATCACTGTCCTCCCCCCCCTCTCTCACTCTCCCTTCCTCTACCTGTAGACACTCCCAAGCCCCCTGCTGAAGATCGACACGTCATGGCTGATGAGTTTGAGCTCCCAGGGAGGGCGAAGCGATCGCCCATCCCACCAAACAAGGTGGGGGGTCTGAATGTGGAGACACTGGTGGTGGCGGACAGGAAGATGCTGGAGAAACATGGGAGAGAGAACGTCACCACCTACGTCCTCACTGTCATGAACATGGTATGAACAGTTATAAACATGCTGTGAACTGGCTATGAACATCCTATGAATTATTATGAACATGGTATGGTCTGTTATGAACATGGTGAGTTAGGGCAAGGGAGGGGCACCTGTCAACAGTCATCTTTACATGACTTTCTTTTTTTCTTTTGACCTACTTTTGACTAACTTAAACCCTACTGCATATACAGTGTAACAGAGATTATTGTACATTAGGTCATCACAAGTCATTGTTATCGATGGATATTGTGATTTGACACAATATATTGAAACTGGGTTTAATCTTAACCAGCAGGTTAAATATTTATCTCATACTCTGGTAATGTGGGTTTCATTTTGTCTTAGGTCTCCAGCCTTTTCAAAGACGGCACCATAGGAACGGACATCAACATTGTGGTGGTCAGCCTCCTTCTCCTGGAACAGGACCCAGTGAGTGACATTGAACTGAGATTGACAACATGTGACACAGTCTGATCATTTGGTCCGCATGTCGGCAACCAATCAAAATGTTCGGACTTTTATTTTGAAACACGGAACTACGTTTCAACGTTGTTGAGAATCACAACACAAACTTGCCAAAAATACTCACAAAACAAGGTGTGTTAGTCGATTAGCGATGTGTCATTGATTTTCAACAAAGCGGAAATGTATTCACATTTTTCGAAATAAAAGTCTGATTATTACATCGCATCCCAACATGAGGACCGAAGCATTAGAACGTGTCACATATAGGCACAACCTACCCCAACACTACGGGAACGTTTCTAAATTGGACAATAATTGTGCCTACTCCTAAACTAAAAGGCATGCTCAATGCCAAACGTGTCAAGTGTCCTTTACTCTACCTTTAGTATACCGATACCTACCTATATCTATACCGAAACAATATCTATCCCTTCCTTCCTCTCGCTCTCTCTCTCTCACTCTCTCTCTCTCTCTCCTACTATCTCTCTCTCTCTCTCTCTCTCCCTCTCTCTCTCTCTCTCTCTCCTACTATCTCTCTCTCTCTCTCTCCTACTATCTCTCTCTCTCACTCTCTCTCTCTCTCTCCTACTATATCTCTCTCTCTCTCTCTCCTACTATCTCTCTCTCTCACTCTCTCTCTCTCTCTCTCCTACTATCTCTCTCTCTCTCTCTCACTCTCTCCTACTATCTTTCTCTCTCTCTCTCTCTCTCCTACTATCTCTCTCTCTCTCTTTCTCTCTCTCTCCTACTATCTCTCTCTCTCTCTCTCTCTCTCTCTCTCTCTCTCTCTCTCTCTCTCTCTCTCTCCTGTTCATCTCCAGGTGGGTCTGTCCATCAACCACCACGCTGACCAGTCCCTCAACAGCTTTTGTCAGTGGCAGTCAGAGCTCATAGGCAAGAACGGAAAACGCCACGACCACGCGGTCCTTCTGACCGGCCTGGACATCTGCTCCTGGAAGAACGAGCCCTGTGACACCCTGGGTAAGGTTTCACTTGGCCACCACATGGCCACCTCACCCACCAGGGGTAGTGGTCGTTACTAGAAGGCCATGGTGCAAAATACAAATATGGCTATTATCTTCAAAACCTTTGAGGGCGAATATTGAGTTAAGGGTCATGGTTAAGGTTAGGGGTAAGGGTGGGAGGGATCATGTCTGCTCTGCCCTCAGAGCAGGGGACCCCATCTCCTGCGTCTGCTGCACATATTTTGCATACGTGTGCACAAAAACACACACACACACACGCGCACGCACGCACGCACGCACACACGCACACACACACACACACACACACACACACACACACACACGGTGTGCATTGTACAGATCACTCCAAACCTAAGCACCAAGCAACTGTAATGAATTCATCACAAAAGCTCCAAGACACAATTATATGCTTTGGGATGCACTGTAAAGGGAGAGAGAGCCTTAGGGTGTGAGTATGCTCTTTGCAACTTAATGAATGGCCTTCAAGCTCTCAGTGGACCATTTAAACAGTAAAGACTGCATTTAGTGTACTGCCGTGAAACAGCAGCCATGGTAATTCACTCTCCCTTAGAAGGATTAGCATTTCTGAGGACGAACAATTATATATTTTTATATTTCACTGCCTACGGCCAAACTTGTCCCCAAACACTTATTTTTCTGATGGTTTTCTGATATCTCCCCAACCTCTTAATATCTCTCTCTCTCTCTTTATCTCTCTCTCTCTCTCTCTCTCTCTCTCTCTCTCTCTCTCTCTCTCTCTCTCTCTCTCTCTCTGTGCAGGTTTCGCTCCCATCAGTGGGATGTGTAGTAAATACCGGAGCTGCACTATCAATGAGGACACGGGACTGGGCTTAGCTTTCACCATTGCCCATGAATCAGGACACAAGTATGTAGAGCATATACCCATCATCATCATTGCTTCTAGCATTTAGCCTAGCCAGCAACCCTCCTTTCAAATAAAGGAGAACAGACTGTTAGGAGAACTTGTTGTGAGAAAGATGATTTACAACGTCGAATTTCTGTTTGAAATTAGAGAGCTACAGTAACAGACACATACACGTCGTTTAACTACTAATCTGTTAGGAGAACTTGTTGAGAGAAAGATGATTTACAACGTCGAATTTCTGTTTGAAATTAGAGAGCTACAGTAACAGACACATACAAGTCGTTTAACTATAGTTGCTGAGTTGTGATTTGATATAGTACCTATTACCTACTAGCATCAATAGACTGAGCTAAATGAAAGAAAGATGGGTCCATTTCAAAGAGAGGAATAACCCACAACCACATAATATTAAGCTATAGCACACCACTTCATTTGCTCCATGACAATCTGCGCTACCATCGGCGCTGCTCGTATTGTATTTGTGTTTACAAGTCGTTTCCATTAAGATAAGATTTATATTTGACATTTGAGATTTTATGTCATAACCCCCCGCCAAAAAAACAACAACAAATCCTTTGTCTGCTTGGCACCCTCTCAACATTAACTGGAACTACTCCCAAAAGACACGCCAAGCTGGCAACATGTAAGGATGTTAGACCCATTCCCAGATTATGCACCATTGTTCTGATGAAAAACCCTCATCCGGGCCAAAAAACATTAATCATTGACAAATTGAGGATCATTTCAAAACATACAGCAGGTCACACTCTGTTTGGAGACAAAGCATGAGACTGTTTGAGATGTCAGCACACTGCTGAAAATGCAAGACAACGTTGGAAGTCTACACAGATGTTGTGCCATCTGATGAGGGGAGGCCTGACCTGTCCTCAGAATAGGCGTTACTGTAATGATGTCTCTTAGTAAAACTTTATCTTGGTTTATACAACAGTTAGTTCCGACCAAGTAATTTGATTGGACAAGAGGCATTCCATGAGTTACGATATACAGTATAACAGCACTGGGACTTTTAACTATATGTATCACTCCGCCGCACAGATGTTCTACTAAATGACCGTTAATTCGACTACATGTTTGTGTTCAGGTTACTAGGCAACAGTCCATTTGAAGTTCAGTTGCGGAACTATTTTTTGTTTATTTTTATGATTAAATAAACAAACAAATCATAATCTGTTGTCGCTTATTACTGTTAACTAATGCATCGCGCTGTAGAACTGTTGTATAAAAGCAATATCACACTCGAGGTCGTGCTGTTATACTACGACCGAATCACAGCCGTGCTGATATTCAGTATAACACACTCCCTCTTGTGTGATATTGCTTAAATATTTCTCTCTCTCTCTCTCTCTCTCTCTCTCTCTCTCTCTCTCTCTCTCTCTCTCTCTCTCTCTCTCTCTCTCTCTCTCTCTCTCTCTCTCTCTCTCTCTCCAGTTTTGGGATGATCCATGATGGAGAAGGTAATCCCTGTCGTAAAGCGGAGGGGAACATCATGTCTCCCACCCTGGCAGGAAACAACGGTGTCTTCTCCTGGTCCACATGCAGTCGCCAGTACCTCAGCCGCTTCCTTGGGTAAGCCCAGTGGACAAGAGTAGAACATGTTTGAGATGACTAGAAATGTCATTTTTCTTGAAATGTATTTGGTTATATTTCTAGCTTTTTATAATGTGGTACGGTATAGATTGGTTGGAGGATTGGTGGAGTTGGAAATCTGTGTTAGTGAGCACTGTGAGCACTGTGTCAGGCCACAATCAACAGTCTGATCAACTCAAAACTTCATTTTTAAAACAATAAATGAAAATGCATATCTGTGAAATCCATAGTTCAGCGCCTAATAAATGCCTTTTATGTACATAGAAAAAGTCTTAGATCTTTGATTTCAACTCATGAACAATTGGATCAAAAACTAAAGTTTTGCGTTTATATTTTTGTTCAATGTACTAGTTCCCTGTTTAAATGTTGTGTGTTTTGTTTGTTGTATTCCACAGAACAGCCCAGGCATCTTGTCTGGTGGACGAGCCCAGGCAGATAGGACAGTATAAATACCCGGAGCAGCTACCTGGACAGCTCTATGATGCTGACACACAGTGCAAGTGGCAGTTTGGCTCCAAGGCCAAACTCTGCAACCTGGACTTTGTCAAGGTAGGCTGCCTGAGAGGGAATCGTATTACCTAATGATCCAATCCAATCCAATACAGTACAATCCAATCCAATACAATGCAATGCAATACAATACAATACAATTCAATGCAATGCAAAACAATACAATACAATACAATACAATACAATACAATACAATACAATACAATACAATACAATACAATGCAATGCAATACAATGCAATCCAATCCAATACAGTACAGTACAGTACAGTACAATACAATGCAATACAATACAGTACAGTACAGTACAGTGCAATGCAATGCAATGCAATGCAATGCAATGCAATACAATGCAATGCAATACAATGCAATATAATACAATATAATATAATATGATACAACCTTCAAGGTTATAAGTAAAGTTGTACAGTATGTATAGTATTTTATCATATCGTATTTTTCATTTCATGTCGTATTTCATGTATCATATGGGTTATTTTGTGTAAAATTTTATTATCCTGAAATTAAATCCATCTAAAAGTCCTTTAGAGGAGGGGTGTTTATTTGCATGTACTGAATTTCAGGAAGATCCATAATGTTTGTTTGATTTTCTCATGCAATGACTATTGAAACAGAACTTTTATTGGGTTTTACTGGATGTATGCTCTCATAAAATCAGTTGTTCAATCTACATTATCTTTGTACGACCATGGATGGTCCTACAATGATAATCTACATTCAAAACACCAGTATTTAACCTCCCATTACAGTATTCAAACCAATCCTGGAGTGCAGCCTTCCCTGAACACAACACACACAACCCTAAGGGAGTAGGCCTCAATAAGCCTCGACTATACATACATTCAACAAGACATGTATTCACATGCAAATCACCTATGAATAAGGATATAGAGGTCTAAAAAAAGGAGCCTGTCTGTCTTGGGTAATCAACACACATAGAGTCCATCTAGCAGGATTAGTTCTCATAGTGGAGCTCGGTCCATTGTATATCCTTCCCATACCTCTTTTGTGTTCTCCTGAACCCAGGCCTGATTCTGAATCCCCTCTCCCGAGATGGTACCTCTATTTGGGGGTGAACCTACATGTTAATTAACAAGGATTTGTGGGTGTTTGTGTTTTTTGTGTGTTTTTTGTCCCTGTTGGGATCCTGTACTAATTTTTCCTCACAGCACGGAGGACACCTAATTAGCCGTGCGCTCGTACAGCCATGGCACACTAGCCCGGTCTGCACCACTAGATTACCACAGGGAGACGGGTTCTGTCAGAAACCCCTTCTCTGTCTGCCAGATGCAGTCGGGCATCACGCCAGCGTGGGCACAGGTCCATTGGCCTGGCATACAACCCCTCATCTCCCCCTACTTACCGCTGCATTGTGGGAAGGAAATAAAAGATACAATAATAGGGCTGTTTCATTTAGGGCAATACAATGATTTGTTTTGACAGGTTTTTTGTTTAGCGGCTAGCTATGGCGGTCGGGGGTTTCATGGTGTGTGCGTGTGTGTGTGTGTGTGTGTGATGAAGGGGAGTGGATCTCTGGATCATGGCTGACTGCTGGGGTGTTTTTTGGCTCTGTAGGACATCTGTAAGTCACTGTGGTGCCATCGGACTGGCCACAGGTGTGAAACCAAGTTCATGCCTGCTGCTGAGGGGACCAGCTGTGGGCCAGATATGGTGAGTGTCTCACTTTTTTAGCGAGTAAGCGATTCCTTCGTTTTGACCATATCTCACGTTGACTCGGAAGGACACAGAGGTTTTCCCTCGGTCTTCGTTATTACTCAGTGAAACATACACATACCTAAAGAGGCACACGCATGTACAGTATATACAGTCATAAAACATGCACAAAAGACAGGTTCACAAAGACGCACGCACACACACACACACACACACACACACACACACACACACACACACACACCTGCGGGAGCATTTTGTGCATTGTTAAATGTCCTGTAAGGACACAAGGCTTCTATTCTTTTTCCGCTGTGAAAGATGATAGTGAGAGAGAGAGAGAAAGGTGGTGATGTGTGTGAGTGTGTGGTTTGGCTCAGATGGGCCCAGTCCTCCAGGTGTGGTGCTGGGCATTCACCCAAACCAGGAACCTCAGGCCTGGGCTAAGCCAAAGATCCCATCATTGATACTAACTCCACTTTTTCATACACTCCGTCCCTCTCTCTCTCTATCTCTCTCATTCTCTCTCTCTCTCTCTCTCTCTCTCTCTCTCTCTCTCTCTCTCTCTCTCTCTCTCTCTCTATCTCTCTCTCATTCTCTCTCTCTCTCTATCTCTCTCTCTCATTCTCTCTCTCTATCCTCTCTACCCACTCTCTCCCTCTCCACAGTGGTGTCGGAGGGGCCAGTGTGTGAAGTATGGTGACCACGGCCCCAGGGCTGTCCACGGTCAGTGGTCGGGGTGGTCCGAGTGGTCGGATTGTTCCAGGACCTGTGGGGGAGGGGTGATGTACAGGGAGCGATCCTGCAACAGCCCCAGGTAACCTGTCCTGTCAGTCGACGCCTCCTCTCCTCTCAGCTACGGGACATACTATAGAGAGTACTGTGCTCTCCGAATACCGTAGGGTCAGGTAGGCTCTGACAGCTCCGCTGCTGATTTAGGAGCTGACTCAGCTCTCTCTTTTGCTCTGGTATACATACTGTCGAAGAGAGCGGCACGATGATCGTTACCGTAGCTTGTTAAATAACCGTTAGCTGTTAGCATCCTCCACACGCAAGACCCAACAAACCGTGTGTTGGCTTGTGTAAACAGGGCTGTGTAAATTGGGCACACACACACACACACACACACACAGACACACACACACACACACACACATACATACACACACACACACACACACACACACACACACACACACACACACACACCACCTGTGTGCCAGTGGGCTGTCAGCCTGTTAAACACTATCATCTGTCACGTAGGAGTTGACAATAGGCCAACTTACAGGTCTATTGTGGCAGTTTAATATGCACAGCTCACAGCGAGTAGTGTGCCTCGCTGCTTGCCCTCCAGCACGCTTCAGTACTCTTCCCCAGGTAACACAAAGCTCTTAACACGTTCATTCAATCACCGCCGACGTAAAGTGATTAGTGAAACACACACACACACTCACACAAAACACAACACGTTTTATTGAAAATTGCTCCGAGCTACACTCATTGAACACTTTAAATTAGGAACACCTTCTCATTTTTGTCAAGTGGTGTAATGGTGTGGGGAATGTTTTTCTTGGCACACTTTGGACCAGTTAATACCATACAATCATCTCCTGAATGCCACAGCCTTGAGTGTTTGAGTATTGTTGCTGACCATGTGCACTATGTCACAAAGCAAAAGTCGTCTAAAACTGGTTCCATGAACATGACAATGAGTTCAGTGTTCTTTAATGGCCTTCCCGGTTTTTACCGGATCTGAATCCAATAGTACACAATAGGATGTGCTAGAACGGGAGAATCACAGCTTGAAAGTGCACCAATGTCTGCAGGAATTGTGTGATGCAATCATGTCATCATGGACCAGAATCTCACAAGGAATGTTTCATCTCGTGGAATCAATGCCACAAAGAAATTGAGGCTGTTTTGAGAGCAAAGGGAGGCCTTACCCAGTATTAGTATAGTGTTCCTAAAAATAGTGTTCCGTGAGTGTATATCTGCCGTTCCTTTCCCGTATAGCTCTGTGAATGACTAACGTCACCACCCGGGGCCTCTCTTCCTTGAGGATGAAAGGTTAAAGGTTATTTTTTCTGAGTGGGGCAGCCCCACTCATATTTGTACATTTTAGTAGACAGATAGGAAAGTAAGGAAGAGAGGGTATGTCAGCAGGGCATGGGCCGGATTCGAACCCATGCCGACATGGGCATGTGTGTGCACTGTAGACCGTGGTGCTAGACCACTGGACCACCCCAGGCCACTTCCTTGAGGATTTCTTACACGTGGGCCTTTAACCATAGTATAATGATTGCATGTTTATCGATCGCTACTACTAGTGAGATCGATGGGAAAGCTCAAGAGGGGCGAGATCATGTGACCTTTGACTCCTGTATTAATGAGAGATTAAGAGCCACTCTGGAGGCAGGTTTGTATGCTTTAGTTAGGTCTTCAGTACTTCAGAGAAGGACAAAACAATAGCAGGGCCAGTATTGATGTACAGGTGGCTTAGATACCTGAGCCTCTGTCCTGCTTTCAGACTGATGACAACACTGATGACAACACCCCCCCTAAATCAAGGACCCCAATTGAAATAAGCCAGTGGCTTTCTTGGGTTTTTATCCTGTTAGTTGACCTTGTATGTAATATGTACTGTCATGTACCTACTTCTGCAAACCTTCTAATAAAGTTTTCAATCAATCAATCAATGACTGGCAGGAAAGGATCATTACATCCAGGACTCATCAACTGACTGAAGATATGGAATGGCGTATTATTTCCATGTCAGTGGTGTACCGTGTGTGTGTGTGTGTGTGTGTGTGTGTGTGTATTTGCCTGTGTGTGTACATGTGTATGCGCATAATGTGACAGCAGCTGGTGAAAGTGGGAACAAGTCGGCAACCGACCAAATGTTCCGACTTTTATTCTGTAGATAAAATGTAAGTAAATGTTGACGTTGTTGAAAATCAATGAAACACCCCCCCCTAGTCAAGCCAAAATATTGCAATGCAATGAATTCGGTGAGTATTCCACTCACATATTTTGGCTTGACTAGCGAGTGTGTCATTGATTTTCAACAACGTTGACATTTATTTACATTTTTCAGAATAAAAGCCTGAACATATGCATTATTTTTTTATTTCATTTAACCTTTATTTATACAGGTAAAAACACATTGAGCCCCAAGGGCTCATTTTCAAGTGTGACCTGTTCACAGGCATACAACATCCACCACAAACAAATACAATACAAAACCTGGCCTACATAGTCTAAAACTAAACTAAAACTACATAGTCTAAAACTAAAACTAGTCTAAAACAGTCTAAGATAATCTCAAACTACAACACCTAAAACTAGACAGCTAAAGAGCTAGGGACAGGGAGGGGTCAGCAATGGGCAAAAGGGAGGGTCAACTCAATTGCAAGAACAAATCATAGACTCGCACTGTATGTCTCTCAGCAAGAGCTTGAAACTGGAAAGAGGGATCAGATGAGACAGTTTCAGACTCTGCTGTAAAGAATTCCAAGAGGAAGGGGCTGCAAATGAGAACGCCCTTTTGCCTTTCATGGTCCGGACCAAGAGGATGGAGTATGTGATGATGTGTGCGAAGGCCGTAGACGGATTGCTTGCGTGACAGGTGGTTAGAAAGGTAGGAGGGGAGCAGACCAAGGATGGTCTGCATTAGATAGGGTAAGCCCACCCACCACAGCAGCAGCAGGTTGATCTGAGCAGCGGTGATCAGGTTGAATCTATCGACTGTGCACACAGCAGCAGAATGAGAGCCCTATACGGCAGAAAGCCCCTCAGATGAT
>NC_137689.1:11759296-11764296 GCF_963989245.1 Nansenia antarctica
CGGTCATGCTAGACATTTTTGGCCCATGCCTTGAGCTCTGTGTGAAGTCTGTAGAGATCCTGCCCTGGTGCATTCCCTGTTTTATGAGCCCATTTGTAACATCTTGTCAGGTTTCTCATGGACCCCAGTGTGTCAGTACTGTACCCCAGAGAATCAAGTGATTTAATCACTGGTTGACTGTACAACCAGTTTTGCAGAGGACATACAACGTTAACACTGTTGAACACGGATTATTCTCTTTATAACAGACGTATATTAGCAATTAGCTATAATATTTGGCTGTACTTATGTGCTTGTGCTCTGGCTTGCATTATAACACAAAGCACTTTTACATGAACAACACATAGTACATGTTGCATCTTCTTCTTGTCCCCTGTAGACGAAGACATCTGCAAGCTGTACTGCATCGCTGAGGACTTTGATTTCTTCTTCGCCATGTCCAGCAAAGTCAAGGACGGGACTTCCTGCTCAGATCACAAAGGGGATGTCTGCATTGACGGAGCATGTGAGGTACAGTACAGTACAGATTTGTTTACTAAAAATAAACAGGTAAACATACAGTATCAGTATAGCATGCTAACACTTTCCTGGAAACACATTGTATGAAGTGAGAGGGGTGTAACGCCATATAAAGCATTTATACTGTGTAGCACCAATGCATCTAGAATTAATCCAATATATATATATATATATTGTCTGTGATCAATTGAAGTTCCTTTCCCTTTTCCATTTTTAGAAAATGGAAATCATAGCTTCAGTATGAACAGTAGCCTTAACATTTCAGTATACACTGGTAATGACACATATTATTGATAAGTACACCACTTGATGAAGTTGTATAGCCGCATAAAGTGTTGTAATGTTCCTTTGTTCCCCTTCTACAGCCGGTGGGTTGTGACCAGATGTTGGGCTCCAAGGCTACTCTGGATGCCTGTGGAGTGTGTAAAGGAGACAACTCTACATGCAAGTTCTACAAGGGTCAATACGTCCTCCAGCATCGGGCTAATGGTACGTAATGGCAAATGAGAAGACTGGCTGGCGACTGGTCACTGTACTGGGCTAGGGAATTCTGAGGGAGAGTGAGAGAGAGAGAGAGAGAGAGAGAGAGAGAGAGAGAGAGAGAGAGAGAGAGAGAGAGAGAGAGAGAGAGAGAGAGAGAGAGAGAGAGAGAGAGAGAGAGAGAGAGAGAGAGAGAGAGGGAGAGAGGGAGAGAGGGAGAGAGAGAGGGAGAGAGGGAGAGAGGGAGAGAGGGAGAGAGGGAGAGAGGGAGAGAGGGAGAGAGGGAGAGAGGGAGAGAGGGAGGGAGAGAGAGAGAGAGAGAGAGAGAGAGAGAGAGAGAGAGAGAGAGAGAGAGAGAGAGAGAGAGAGAGAGAGATGGGTGAGGGTCTGGGGCCAGGTACAAACAGGTTGGATCTGCTTGTTGTGGTGCTGCTTAGACAGACAGAAGACCCTCCTGGAAGCTCTTTGGTAGGACGGGGCAGTTCTGGCATGGCTTTACAGGAGCAGGGATAACTGAACATGACAGGGTGAATTCTCTAGCAGATGCCACTGTAGCGGAGACAGGCAACTTTTCCAGATCACAGGCTGTGTGTGTGTGTGTGTGTGTGTGTGTGTGTGTGTGTGTGTGTGTGTGTGTTATACATGAATGTATGTGGCAGCATGCCCAAGGAAGTCATACAGTATGTCAGGAAGCTGTTTTATTACAGTTTTTAAACTGTATTAAAGATTTTTTGAAATAATACATTTATGGAAATACTCCTTGCAGTCGATGTACTAAACACAACTTGTATGTTATAAGCCCAAAAAAGGTAACACAGATCACCCCATCCCGTGTATATTTCCGTATTTAGTCTGCCTTGCAGTTGGGGAGAGTTCTAATCAAGACCAAAAGCAAATTACTGGAGCATAAAGTAGACAGTCGCTACACCATCCAGCTGAAAACCTTCCCTGGTTTTTACAATGAACTACAAGATTAACAGCGATAAAAAAAAGTCCTGTTTTCCAAAGATCGGTTTTATGATGATCATAAAAGACGAGTGTGTCTCAGTAGTGTGCGAGACAGTAAGCCTAATTTGTTGAGACGACTTCAGAGGGTAAATTAGCTCTCTCTCCCTTTTCCAGAGTACTACCCCATGGTCACCGTCCCAGTGGGGGCGCGCAGCATCCGAGTCCAGGAAATGGAGATCTCCACCAGCTACCTGGCAGCGCGCAGCCTGAAGAGGAAGTACTACCTGACAGGGGACTGGACAGTGGACTGGCCTGGAAAGTTCCACTTCGGCGGAACGGTGTTTGACTATCAGCGCTCTTTCAACCGCCCAGAGAGCCTGTACGCGGCCGGTCCCACTAATGAGACCCTGGTCTTTGAAGTAAGCTCGCCCCGTCCGTCCCTCTTCCCCCCCCCTTCCCCCCGTTTGCCCTGATGTCCGTTAGAGAATTAGCCGTGACAGGGTCCTGGCAAAAGCTCCGGGCCGGGGCGTTCGCTCAGATGAAAACACAAGGCCTGGGGGTGCTGGTCAGGTCCGCCGGGGTAGGCTAGGAGAAGAGAAAAAAAGAAAGAAAAAAAAAAAGATGAAAAAACTTCCCCCGACGACAACAACAGCGAATGGGTAGAGCAGATGGGAGTAACGCTACTGTTCAGGATTAATTTGTCCTGGTTCCAATGCTGTCGGGGGGCTTTCATCTCCATAATCGAGAGGTTCGGAGGTTCAAACAGCTCCGCCGTGCCGCTTTGAACTTCCAGATCTGTGCACTTTTGTGTTGAAACATATATATAATTCTGCACATACCGCGTGGGTTTATCTGGAACCAGACCAGCGCCTTTTAGCTTTAAGAGAGTGGCAGGGAGAGGTGTGGAGCGTCTCAAAGCAGGGGTCGACAGAGAGAGAGAGAGAGAGAGAGAGAGAGAGAGAGAGAGAGAGAGAGAGAGAGAGAGAGAGAGAGAGAGAGAGAGAGAGAGAGAGAGAGAGTGGTCAGTTAGGTTAAATGGGCCATCATGCCGTCATGTTCATCATCCATATAAAAATGTAAAACCTCACTTGTCCCTTTATTCTTTATTCTCAGGTCCCCTGGTACGTCCTACTGCAATTTACTACAGTATTCTCAAATAAAAAGGCTCCATTTAAAATATGCCTTTAAGGATGTAGACATATGGGCTTGTTTCCCAGACCCAGATTAAGCCTCCAAACGGAGAATCCGAATTTAAATGAGATGCACATCTCAGAACGTTTATTACTTGTGTCTCCCAAAACCCAAAGTGTTTAAGCTCTGGCACGTCATCGCCTTGTCACAAATCACTGCAAGTGAGTTTGGAATAGAAAAATAATAGAAATAAACATTTTGCTCAGATAGTCGATTCAAGCAAGTGACTCGCAAGGCTGTTTGTAGAATTATATATGGTCCCGCTGGGATATAATACAAAATATGTATGCACTTACTGTACTGTAAGTAACTTTGGATAAATCAGCTTCATGGCATATGTACTATATACATCATGTATGGTGAATGGTGTTCCACCATAGCTATGTAAACAGTGGGGGTTTTTCATACCTTTTTAGAACTCCTGTCTCGGAAACAGAAGGGACAACTAGGTGAATTTGGAGAGTTATGTTTGCTATCAAACCAAAGGTGTGGTGAAAATCATATTAAAGCTTGTTTCAACAAAGCCTTCTGGCTAACAGTGAACTGAGAAGCAAAGTTGAAACAGGGACGATAGCCTATAAATACAAAATAAATGCTATAGTGAAGATTCTGGGATGCCTTTTAGTCATTTTAGAAAGGAAGGATTTTACCATCTTGACCTATGTTTAGGTTTAATATAGAAATATGTGGTAACAGAACATGTGTATGTGGTGATAAAATGAGGTAACACAGATACAATTACAATGCATTATAATACATACAATAAGCACATTATGGCCTTCTTATAATGCCGTAGTAATATCTCTTAATGATCCTAATGGGATGGTTTTACATCCCACAAATGTGTACTGTCTTTTAAAAAGCGACATTGTTAATGTGTTAAGAGTGGGCATGTTGCACTGACGTTGCCACTCCAATGTTGCCTGAGAATCATGTGTCACAAGGAGGGTCAGCAGTAGCCGCCTGCTGATCTGCAGATGAGACGGCATTAATCTCTTTAAGTATGCTCTGTAATTACGAAAAAAGAGAGAGAGAGAGAGAGAGAGAGAGAGAGAGATAGAGAGAGAGAGAGAGAGAGAGAGAGAGAGAGAGAGAGAGAGAGAGAGAGAGAGAGAGAGAGAGAGAGAGAAAAAGATTAAAAGATTAAGAATGCTGCAATTGAACTTTATAGATCTCAGAAGCTCGGGTCAGGTCAGGGAGTCTTAAACATGTTTCAAATTAAAAAGGCAACAGAAGAGAAAGGAAACCGAGTTTCGTCGAATCCTGGCTCTCTTCGCTGTCGTAGAAAACCGAGAAATATCCACTGATCGCTCCAAGTCCCCCCTGACTCAGCTAGAAACACTTTATTTTTTTTAACACATTTAAAAAAAAGGAGAAAAAAAAGAAAAGAAAAGAAGAATGTGGAAGAGTGTGAGGGTAAACTTTGACATGGACTGGGTAATCAGTTAGAGAATAATAGAGGGAGAGAGGGAAGAGAGGTAAAGAGAGAGAGGGAGAGAGAAACGAGACATAACATATGGTGAGCTCTAGGGGTCTTGCTGGAAACCGGATAGGCATTATTTCCGGTATTGACATTTTTGTGGCAGTGTTCGGTGGGGTCACGCCAGTCCAGTGCACAGAATTGTGGGTACAGACAGCAGGTGATGCTGGGAGATTGGTAGCCATGTCTGCCACACTGTAATTCATCATCCCTTCCCCCTTCACTTGATGAGTGGTAGAGTGATATGAATATACCCCCAGGACAACGCAGTGTGCTGTGCTATGGGCTTATTACCCTACCTCAATGATGATATTGCCTAAAGCAGCAGACCTCACTGTATTTGAATAGCAACATTCATTATTTATTTTGATAGACATTCATT
>NC_137689.1:11766796-11781796 GCF_963989245.1 Nansenia antarctica
CCCAGCCCTGACCTATGCTCTTGTGCTATCATTACATTCTCTCTCTCTCTGGTCTTCCTCTGGTCTCTCCTTTATCTCTGGTCTCTCTCTCTCTCTCTCCCTCTGTTCTCTCTCTGGTCTCTCTCTCTCTCTCTCACTCTCTCTCTGGACTCTCTCTGCTGTGGCGGCTCAGTCTGGGGATGCTGGTGTGGTCTCTTTGCTGTGGGCAGGAACCACTCAGCCTCCCCTCTAGTCTCCTCCTCTGCCTCTGTGTCCCAAACCAAACAGGATTAGCATGCCCTCCAGACAGGGCTAGGCCCAGGCCCAGGCCCGGTATCCCTCAGCCCTGGCTCCCTGCTCAAAGCCACAACTCCTTGGCCCAGGCAACAGGAGAGAGAAGAGAGAGGAGAGCCACCCCACTCGCGCTCTCTCTCTCTCTCTCCTTCCTCTTACAATGCCTGCCTGTCTGAATGCTGTCGCACTGATTAGGCTAATAGTCAACTATACTTTAAATAGGTGATGTGGTAACAAGGCATTGCATAGAGAAAGATTGAGTTGTATCTCTATGAGGCATTGTAAGACTTCATATGCGGCTCTGTTATATCATGTTGACGCGATCATGAGGTATTATCAGCCATTTTGAGTCTGTTTGCCACCTAGAAAGACATAATAAGATTAGGAATGGAACATTATAAGGCCTCATGCAAGCCATGACAGGCCAGTTAGATCATTTCCACACACTTAAAACGGTTAGCATGAATCCAGACATTTTTGGTTGATCACTTCCGTCGTGAACCGAAATGTGGGGGGTAACATTTGTGTCAGTCACTGAGCGTTCGACTTGACAGTGGAAACCCTCCGGATCGTCTGGATGTTGGATGTACTTCACGTTGAGCTCTGCCCCTGTGGCCATCCATCCAGGTCCCAATGGGATAGACTGATTTACGAGTCTCCCGCTTCAAAGTGGCAGCCCTGTGGAGGCAGCGGAGGCCCTCTGAGAGGCCCAGGCACTCTGACAAAGAGATGACAAACCTCTCTCTTCTCCTCAGCCGCCTGCCGCCTGTCATCTTTTCCTTGTTGTTATCTGCCTCTATTGTTTGAAGTCCCACGCCTTAACAATACAGTGTGTATGAGTGAAAGCGTGTCTGTGTGTGTGTGTGTGTGTGTGTGTGTGTGTGTGTGGCATCCTCTATGTATGTGGGGGTATGGTGAAAACAGGACCATGTGACTGGAAGTAAGTACTGGAAGTAAAAACAAATTTAAAAAAACGTCATATCATATACAGGTTGGCTTTCCCCATCCACATTTGGACAAATCGTCAAGATAACTGTGTGTCATTGAAAGAACACCAGGCGGTTCTTGGAATCTGCTGCTCATGTGTCTGTGTTGTCTGGGGGTTGTGTTATGTGTTTTATCGTGGTATGGTGTGTTTGGTGTGTTGTGTTTTGTACATTTATGTAGCATCCTCTGAAGTGTGTTGGTCTGTTTCCCTCCATGATCTGGAGCAATAAAACACCCCCAGACACAGAAGCCAAGACACAAAACACCCCCCAAAAAACTGAAGCCAAGTCTTGGACTAAATCCCTCTTTCAATGAAAATTCTTCATTGAAGACATTTCTAAATGTAGAACTAGGCTTTATCTGGTTCCGGGAAACAAGCACTCGGGTAAGTTAGCTCAGAGGCTGAACAAAAGCTGACTTTATCTATGGACTCTTACTTCAGCCTTTTCAACAGGCAGCTATACATCATGTGTGCTAAGTCAAGCTTTTTTTTTTTTTTTGGGGGAGGTTCCCACCATTTGAGAGGGATTTTCTTCCCAGGAATCTGGGTCATTCTATATCTCTTATAGATAAAGGTTGAAATGGCCAGATTACTAATGACCTTCTCCCAATGTCGACCAGGTGAATGACATTACCAATATAAAGTCAAGTTATTGACTTTCTTTTATCTTTATCTTACTTTTCTTTATCATTGAATATTGCCTCCTGTTTCTCAACTGAATTTTGGATTTATGAATGTCTAGAAAAGTAAGGCAAGGAAAAAATATAGAGGCCTTTACAAATGCTCCCAAAAAATGTATGGGCATGCTTCCAAAAACAGGAAAGAGAGGGAGGGGGAGGGTGAGGAGTAAGAAAGACCCTTGCTTATCTTTGAAGCGAATATCTTGTAGTGCTGACAGGTTTGTCCATGTTTTATTATGGAGAGAGAGTCGGAATCCCCAGGGGGGACCGATCAGTCTAGCCAGCTAGGAATCCACGGCCTCAGTCTTCCATCTCCAGCCCCGGCACATCCTCTCAATCCCCAGCCTCGTCTTCCCAAGTCTTCCAAGCCTCAGTCTTCCATCTGCAGCCACAGTTACAGTCCTCTAGCTTTAGCCTTATCTCTAGCTCCAACCCCAGCCTCAGCCCCACTCCTCCAACCTTAGCCCCATCCCCATCCCCATCCCAATTCCCCCCCCAGCCCTATACCCCAGCCCTATACGCCCTGTCCTGGTCAGATGTAGTCCCAATTGCCTGTCACAGTGCTTCTGTGCGGTGAGATCAAATGCCAGCAGACTCGGTAGCAGCCAGCTCTATCTGCCAGCCCAGAATGTCACCGGAAAGATACATGTTAATGCCTTAAAGAGTTTTGCAGTGATCCTGCTCACTCATTCTCTGTCTCTGTCTCTGTCTCTCTTTCACCGGCTACCGCAGGACCTGCTCAGAGACGCAGCTCTTAGTAGTAGTGGCGAGAATCTAACATGAAGTTTTAATCTGAGGTGCTGTCGAATGCTAGGCTAAGTTTTGCACTGCTGATTAGATTAGCAAAATGCCCCCTGAAATTGTTTGTCTTTTTTAAGTGCATGTCTGGAAATATCAGAGTTATTGGAAGATTCCAGAAATCCCAAATTACAGCCAAGCCAACGTTGGTTTGCAGTGAAGCACAGTAGCTAGTTCAGTCTCTTTCCAATGACATATTGTTATTTATATGGCAGTGAAAGAAAAAAAAAAAAAAAAGGAGAAATCCAAACCGGTGCTTTGCTTCTAGACGGGTCCTGTTTCTCATCTCCAAATTGCAGTTTAGCCTTGTCCCTCATTTGTCCATCGGTTTGAAGGGAAATGAAAGCCTCTCTTTGCGCTGCAGGTCGGAGAGAAGGACAGTGGGAGTGGTCGGGCGGCACCGGCGTCTCAAAACTCTAGTCAGCTGTCCGTCTGTCTGACTGTGCGGTTGTCAGAGCAGTCATTTGCAGTAATCTCCCCGTGCCCGAATGCCAAAACACAGAGTCTATTTTAAAAGGCAGGCTGCTTTCATCAGAGGCTAAGAATGATTCGGAGATACCAGAAGGCCACATCTAGTGAAGTGGCCGAGCATAATAGACGGTCCTGTCCCTCCTCTAGACCAGGGCAAGGCAGAGGAGAAGAGAGTTTGGGTAGAGGGGAGGTTCAGGGTTTAGATGATCAGATGCCATGGGCGTGTGCGTGTGTGTGTGTGTGCGTGTGCGTGTGTGTGTGTGTGTGTGTGCTGATTAGTTCATGTTGGTCATGTACTATGTGGTGGGAGCAGTGCACTGGAAATCTACTGAAGCCTTGTCTGTTTTATGTTTAGATTCTGCTTGGTCAGATGGTGCTAGACATGTGCAGATGTGCAGTGTGTATGTGTGTGTGTGTGTGTGTGTGTGTGTGTGTGTGTGTGCACGTGCGTATACAGTATGTCCATCCTGAGAGGGCAATAGGTGTGTTTAGACCCAAAATAAATCAGACAGATTTAGGAAATCTGTGGTTCCTGGCCTTGATTGGGCATCTCTCTCATGTGGTTGACATGTTGATGACAGAGGTTAGGAGATCAAAGTATACAGCTGGATCATCCGATTACTGAGAAGGTTCTTGCTGACTGTGCAGAGTGGATGGGTTGTGTGTGTGTGTGTGTGTGTGTGTGTGTGTGTGCGTGTGTGTGTGTGTGCGCGCACACACACGTGTGCAGAGCCCATCATACCTCCCATCACATCACTACTTTATTCTACTACTGGGGCTATTTTAAAGCGTTTTAAAGTATTTCTTGATTTCTTTTTATTGACCATGATACATTGTGTGACTCACTTCGTGAGCTTAGAATTATAAGGTTCTATCTCCGTTTAGGGCAGTTCAGAGATATTGAGCGTCAAAGTTTTTACATTCCATTATGTTTTGTGAGATGGAACCTTTGCATTTTATGAATTACTAACTCAAAAATGTCAACATTTTAAAAAAAATAACACCACACAGGCATTAATAAACACCTAATGGATCAGATTATGTAAAAAACTAAATTTTGACAAAAATGGAGATAGAACCTTATAATTCTAACGTCACGACTTCTCTCCACTCTCTCTCCTCAGCTGGACGACTGGAGAGTGGGGTCCCTGCAGTCGCTCCTGTGGGGGAGGCCAGCAGACGCGTCATTTCCGCTGCCTGCGTAAGGTCACCTACCAGAGGGAGGAGGTGGCGGTCCACTCTCTGTGCCCTGTCATCGCCCCTGCCCAGGTGCAGCCCTGCCACACCCAGGCATGCCCACCCGAGTGGAGCGCTGGAGCCTGGTCACAGGTGGGGTCACACAACTTGGCACACACACACACGCACTTCTGGCAGACACATACATGTACAGACACACTATTATCTATAGATACACACATACACACTATTAACTATACATACCTGGACAGATTACAGGAGAGCCAAAGGACTGACATTTGGGAAACTGGCATTTTGTTAGTTTTAGGCACTATAGATACATTTGTATCTGGCGAACGTAAAAACACTAAACAACATTCATCTGATGTCTCAAGAGGGAAGATATATTTTGATATGTTACCCACCCATAATTACCGGTGGAATTATGCAAACATCTATGGTGGCCCGAATGTAAGGAAAACACTCCTCTGCCCTCTGCTGGACGAATCGTGAAATGCAAGATCACTGGCCTTAAAATAGCACAGAAACAGTAGTGAATTCATGAACGTCTGAAAACACTCAGATAAAATGTCACCAAAAAATCATAGAGTGATTTTTCTTGTCAGTTCCTATAGATTTTGCTCTGAATCAATATTTTCTGAATGCCTGCTACGGCCGTGTGGATAGAGGCTGTGATACATAGTCATGGAATTTGACAGTGTAATCCATCTTAGTCAGTGGTGACAAGGATGGTGACAAGGATCTACACCTGCTCTTTCTATCTCACAGTAAAAGCCTGTCTGTCACTGCTGCTACAGATATTTGGAAGAGCATTTATCCTTAATTAAGGGTCTACTATAGTACCGGTATGTGCATTACACAGAATGTGTACAACTACTTAAATTCAACGTCTTTTCATATCTTTAACATAACTTAACATACCTAACTACAGTGTGATATGTGAAATACTGTCAAATACTTCACGTGTGCTTGATTCAGTTTGCCTGGTACAATAGAACCAGTGGAATCATAAATCCAGTAAGTCAAGGATGGAACAAACAAATGCACATTAAGTATTTTAAAGTATTTCACCTACTATTTTCAACCCAGGGTTGAGACTTTACTGCCTCTTATTGACTGCATCCACCACAGAGTACTTAGTGTGTGACACACACACACACACACACACACACACACACACACACACACACACGCACACACACAGACACGCTTTCACTCATACACACTGCATTGTTAAGGCGTGGGACTTCAAACAATAGAGGCAGATAACAACAAGGAAAAGATGACAGGCGGCAGGCGGCTGAGGAAAACAGAGAAGTTCAGACTAAGTTTGCTCCCCTCTTCTCTTTGGCTTCTCGCAGTGTTCCAAGACGTGTGGGCGTGGCATGAGGAAGCGCAACGTGTTCTGCCGGAGCACAGACCCGGGTGCCAAGGCGGTGGTGGTGCCGGACAGCATGTGTAAGCCACACCACCGACTCAAGGGTCAGGAGACCTGTGTCATGCGCCGCTGTCCCAAGAATGAACGGCTGCAGTGGGTCACGACCCCGTGGGGCGAGGTAGGGACACTCACAGCTTGCAAACACAGCTTGGTACAAGCACACACATTCACACTTGATTTGAGTGATTCTTTTAGGATTCAGTTGTTTTGTGGGTCCTTTCAAAAAGAAGAAAGAAATGCTCACACGCACGCCCGCACGCACGCACACACACACAGACACACACACACACACACACACACGCACACACGCACGCTGGCACGCACGCACGCACGCACACACACACAGACACACACACACACACGCACACACGCACACACGCACGCTGGCACGCAGGCACACACACACACACACACACACACACACACATCAAGCGTACTAATGCTGTGTATCCCCACCAGAACAAGAATCCTTCAGAACAAACATTTATGAATACCAAATCTATAACTATGACACAGTGGTTATGTTCGTTTAGCACTTGAGCGCCGTTGCCATGGAAATAGACACAGGGTGACCTTGTGGTGCTCGCTCCCCAGGGGACAAGTTGAGCTGTTTTTCTCCTCTGAGGGACTCTTAATGTTCCTCGATTTTCTTGTCACGCACTACTTTCCTCTCCCACCACTGAATACCAAATCAACCTCTAGCATAGCCGCTACCTTCTATGCACTAGTTGAGATCTGGTATAAATAACAAAAGTATAAGCAATATACAGTAGTTGTAGCTTCATCTTGTGCTCTGAAAAGCTAACTGCCGGTCCCGCAATCTTGATTATACTGTACTTATCCGATCCTTTAAGGTCTACACACGTGTCTACTCTACACTCTGACTCTACTACCTCAAACCAAAAAAGGTTCTAAGGCCTTCTATTCGTCCCTGTGGGAGAAGCCTTTGAAAAAAAGCTCTCTTTGGTGCCACGAGGAACTCTCTCTGTGCTGCTTCATGACATCAAAAATTGTTCTTCAAAGGGGCGTATAGGGATAAGCATCTAAGGAGTAGCAAGTCTCCCAAGTCAGATGTGTTGCCTCCCATAAATAACATATGCTCCCGTCTGCTCAACAATTGGCATCCGTGTCGTAGAGATGGGAGGGAAGTGCACGCCCAGGAAATCCAGCTATCGTTATTCCTCCGAGTCCTCCATTTCAGTCTGAACTCCACCGACACCGACCCAAACTCGTGATCTGTCTCGAGAAGACTCTTTCTGGAAGATGTTTTACTCCCTTCTTGTACTTCTCAAAAACTTGATTATTTCCCCCCCCCCCGATGTACCGCATAACAGTACTGTACCTGGTACAGATGGTGAGAGACTAAGGGATTAGGGGCTAGGGAGCCGTTTGGAACCAGGCCTAACGATGTCTCCCTTACCGCAGTGTTCTACGTCCTGTGGGTCTGGTGTGTGGAGGAGAGAGCTACGTTGCGGGGAGAGGGACTCTCGAGGGGCGGAGTACGTGGAGTTCCCCGCGAGGAGGTGCAGGAACCTGCCCAAGCCCTCGGTGGACCTCCATCAGTCCTGCACCAGGGGGCCGTGCCCTGATCTTCACCCCCCCGGACCCCCAGGCAGGACGACCAGCGCAGTGGTCTTAGGCTGGTACTCCTCCCCCTGGCAGCAGGTAGGACCACCCTCCACCCACTACTACCCTCTGTCCTCTCTCTTACACACCTGGAGCTAATGCATACAGTATAGGTCTTCAAAATGTAAAAAATAAAATAAGAGAAATCATACCTTGCTGCTATAAGGTGACACAGCAGTGCTGCACCAAGTTCATAAGCTGTCCTTTGTCCCTAAACGTGCAATTACACGATTTTGACAATAGTGAAAAAAAGAAAATATGACTAATTTCTTTATATTTAGTTAATACTCTGCCTTTTGAGGACCAATACTGTATGTCAACTGCATATGTCAACTAAAAGCTATTAGTGCTTGGTTAAGCTTGGAGTTTTGTTTTTTTGCACTTTTGGGATGTCATTGCACAGAGACCTTTTTGAACATGAGAGACTCAGTCATCACTTTATTACTTTATTACTGTAGTATTACTTATTTTACTGATATACTTTACTTATTATTATGTTTTTGTATCTTGATGCTGTCATCATTATTACAACCCAGCATCCATATCAGCCCGTCTTGAAACCCCTCAACAGTGTTATCTGTGTTTGCCACGCATGTCAGTTGAATTTGGTAATATGATTCATTTGATAAAAAAAAATGTGTGTTAAAAGATTAATCGCGAGTGTTAGCGCGTTAACATTGACAGCCCTAATATATATATATATATGTTTGAATGGGGTGGGTTCAGTTTAGTGTAAGATCTGCTCTCTCTGTCGTTAAGCTGAATGGCGGTGGTATTCATGTGGAGGTAGAGTATAATGTATAATGTCTGTGAAGGCAACCTCTTAGTGTTTGATATCTGACTACCCTTGATCAGGCCTCTCTGATGTCGCTATGCATGTAGACTGTCTCTCTTCCCCCCCTTGACAAGGCTCGAGGCTAAGGAGATGGTGTGCGTGGTGTTCTTGTGTTTTATCTTCGGTCTCTCTCTGTCTTCTCTCCCACACTGTTTGCCTTCCTCAGTGTTCTGTGTCCTGTGGGGGAGGAGTGCAGAGCCGCTCCATCCAGTGTCTGCGTCAGGGACGACCCGCCTCTGGCTGCCTACCCCACCAGAAACCTGTCACTTCCCGTGCCTGCAACACCCAATTCTGCCCTGCACCTGCCCCGGCCCCTGCTGCCCCACCTCCGGCTGCTAGTCCTGGTCCTGGTTCAACTATCAAAGGTGAACACTAAACACTTCAACTCCTCTGCAGAGTTCCTGGTTGACGTAGCCTATCCGAGGGGGGGGGGGGGAAATGTGGAGCAATTGTGAGGACTGGATCATTGAGTTGAATCATTACATTCCAGTCCTCAGCTCTTACAGGAGTGGCTCTACCGTAGGGCCTAGGGGCCCGATTTGGAATTCAGGAAAATATACACTATAGTAAAGTTCTGTAAGTTTGAGCTTAACAATATTCCTCTGAATCCTCTCTCCGTCAGATGACCAGTCCTGTGTGGACTTCTTCAGCTGGTGTCACCTGGTCCCTCAGCACGGCGTGTGCAACCACAAGTTCTACGGACAGCAGTGCTGCAAGTCCTGCTCAGGCAAAAAGCAATAAGGCTAGAGGACTCAATTTCCCATGAGCCCCTGGCTGCAATGTTCCTGAGGGAAATTACAGTACATAAATGGGCTACGCCTCTAAGGACGCCGTGGTTTGAAGTAGATTCGGGCCATAATGCACAAGAGACTTGAGGGCCGGCAACTTTTTTTTCTTCTCCTGAAGTACTTGACTAACAGCGATTAGACAAACAGACGACAATAATCTCTATATGTCTGGTGGATTTGTACTAAAGTAGGCAATGTGGGTACAAACTTTTATGCTCATCTGCCAAAGCATCATTGTCTCTTAACTGGAACTACAGTAACAACAGACATACACAACAAATAAACATGTAAATATATATGTTTGTCATTTTGTTACGTCTTCTGACATCGACATCCAGCTCCAAGCCATCAAGCGAGCTTGAAGGATATTTGTATTTGAGCTCTCATATACAGTATTTGGTACATCAAAAGGCACCTGGTTTCAGACTACTTTTTAAGTTATTACAGCTTTTGTATGATTTTGCATTTGTCAGATGTACAGCTGGTTTTGTTATCTATGTGTAACAAACGTTTGTTCCGGTTATACACGTACCTGTATATCACAATATCGCAACAGACCTTTGGTTCTATTGCACGTACTGTAAGTGTAAAACTTTAAAATACATTTAAAGTCGATTACAACTCCCATAGGCACTTATCCTACTTGGTTCCTCTGTCTTCCATGTTTCATTATCGGTGCTTTATTGTGTTATACGAAAATTGTGCATTCCATACATGTCAACGTTGTGCATACATGGCTATCTGTGTATGAGAAAGAAAAAAAACATGTTTGTTTACTCATTATTGTAAAATGTAATGTTTTTTCTATTTCCTCATTGTAGTAATACAGTATGCTCCAAATGTCCTGTGAATATTTCCTGGGTGTAATTATGACCGTTAGCTATGAAAATGTGATCTTTCGTATCCCCATCCATCATCCATTATGAGGGAGCATCCTCCAACCTCTGTCTGGCCGGTAGGCAGCACTGAACCCAGGTCAGCTCATGTGGAGGAGATTTACAATGCTAAATCATTAACTAGCGCTCAGCAGCCCAGAGAGGATCTCTCATCCACTTCCACTTATTAATGAAAATCAACGCCTGCAGGCTAGATAAAGATAATCAGTTGTGGGGTTAGGGGGTGGATGGGGGAGAGCGGGTTGTTGGAGATGTGTAACCCACCCGCCCTCCTGTATTAGCCATGAGGGTGATGTGATGTGAGAGGGTGGGAGAACAGCGTCTCCAGCACAGCTCGGGGGTTTGTTTGGAAAATGTCAGCAGCCCTCACCTCCCCACCGTCCATCCCCTACCCATGACCCCCACCTGATGTCAAGTGTCAGTCATTGCTATACGGAATACCTCGTCACATCGCAGTCAGTCCCATTATGCACTAAAGTCATTAGGACCATACACCAGGGGGATGACGTACTTCCATAGTCGTATGTCCTCACACCTGGGAGAGAGACAGAAAGAGACTGGCTAGAGTGTAGGGTGTTGTTCTCACGCCTCCTCCACCCCTCCCCCTACTGATGTGTCTCTGACCGGGCCCCAAACCGAGAGACAGAACTACAGGTCTGTTTTTAACGGGCAACACAAAATGACTAATACGCCTGTGTTTGAACTTGCCTCTGTGTGTACACCTTTTGAAAATACAGCCCCTGGTCGGAAAGTTCTGGCCTGGTCTGACTGAGGTGACAGCTGTCGCTACCATGGGAGTTGGAGTAATTAAGCTTTTTGTGTCTTCATAATGCCTTTTCTTCATTTCTATTCTTCACGAGTCTGATGTCATGTACGTTTATTTTATTCGGTATTGTCTTGTCACCCTTGGTAAAGGCAGGAAAAGTGTAATTTATTTACCATGTCATTGGATCTGAGATAACAGAACATTATTGGTCGGGGAGACGAGCTATTATACACTGCTTGTATTATAGCGCATGATCAGTGTAATATTTAATATTTTTTTTCCTCAAAGGTTTTATAATAAAGCTATTGTCAAGATGTATCCCCCACTTTCACCTCTGTCATCTGCTGCTGAGGCCTATGCTCTCTCTCTCTCTCTCTCTCTCTCTCTCTCTCTCTCTCTCTCTCTCTCTCTCTTTCTCTCTCTCTCTCTCTCTCTCTCTCTCTCTCTTTCTCTCTTTCTCACACATAAACACACACACACATACACACACACACACCGCGGGTGAAATGATTGTGCTTTAATCAACACGTCGCTCTCAATCAAACATGAATCAAGGCGGCGGGAATCTCCCCATCATTTCTACGCTGACTGGATGCTTACTACCCCACTGAGAGGGAGCCATGACAGGTTGAATTATGAACAAGAGTGGATCAGGACGCGCGGCAGCCATTTAGCTGTAGATTTAGGGGTACTCATGATGGTGGTGGTAGCTGTGTGTGAGTGTGTGTGTGTGTGTGTGTGGGGGGGGGGTGGCACGGTTCAAAAGTATTCTTCTCTCAGTTTCTTAATAGGATTTATAGCTCATCCTGGACCGGTGCATAATTGCTTTTTTTTATTTACAGATTGGAACGACTCCCTGTGTTTCAACCAACCGTGAATACCTGCCTCCTGCTGTCCCCTTTGAACACACAACCTACCAAACAACACTAACGTATATACACACACCTGTCACTGTTACATAGTACAATGAAATGTTTCATTATTTTTTTGGTCATTACGCACTCCAGTTCAAGAAATACACTCAAGAGGGTAAAACCTTTTAGCGGGACTTTGGAACCAAACATTATGACACTCAATGTTCTCCTTCTGCTCTCTCAACATGAATGGGTTTGCTTAGCCTAGGTTTTCAGTTTCTTTTCCTGAAAGCCGAAAGACTAAAATTATGCTTTACTTCCTTTTATCCCCTTCCTTTTCTTTCTGTCATTAGCTCTTTCTACAATATTCTCTTTTATGGGAGTGAAACACCAGTTGACATCTGACCAACTCTAAGGCAGAGTTGTAACTCTCACCCCTACGCCCTCTTTACAACCCTCCAGCCAGACACTGTACTCTACGACTCAGACAGTAATTTGTGCACTCCTCCCTGTGCAGTGATCCTTTGGAGTGTTCTTTACTTCTGACAGTCCCTCTAATCACATTTTTACAGAGCTCTGTCCGTGAGCGCCTGCTCTCTGTGCGAGAGTGATCTCTCTATTCCTCCCAGAGCTCAGTCTAAGGGCAGACCTCAGTCGAAGTGAGAACTGTCATTTTTCAATGCCACCTCTCCCCATCATCTGTAGCATGTCAGAGAGAGTTCACTGAGAATACACACATACAGACACACAACCACACACACACACACAACCACACACACACACACACACACAGAGACGTGCACACGCATGCACACCAGAACAACACATACTCTCTCTATCACGATCTCTTCCTCTCTCTGTCTCTCTCAGACGCTGTAATGTGGAGTCTGTCTGATATTCACAGTGGGGTTATTTTAGGGGGATTAAGGCGTCAGAAGGGTTTAGATGTGTGTGATTGCGCCGGAGCCTGGGCAAAAGCCTCATTTGTTGCTGTCAGGTGAAGTTGGCCTTTTCTCTGTAATGTAAAGATGGCAGCTTCCGTTGGCCCATTTGTCACCGCCAAAAGAACTCTCCGATTATCACCTCAAAGGGACTGACAGCTTCTCAACCCCTCCACCACCCCCCACCCCCTGCTTTTATGTTCCATCACATCGACTGATTTAGAACCCCTAACCTCCCCACCCCCCTCACTTTGTTGGGGTTTGACTTGTGGCATTAACCCCCATGTCTGAAACACTGTCCTGGGGGGGGTGGATTAGTTGAGCCACCCACGTTTTACTGCTCTCTAAGGGGAATCCAGTGGTATTAAAGCATGTGGATGACTGCAAGAAGCGCACACAGACGGTGTTATACAGTACCAGCCATCAGCTGAAGGTGGTAGAGTCAGCACATATACATAGGCTAAGTCAGTTCTGACAGGTTTACCTAAGAGGAAGATTCTTGTTAATTCTTCCATTCATGTATTCATCTTCGAAAAAGCTGATACAGTATTCATATGATATGATATGATATGATATGATATGATGATATGTATTCATCTTCGAAAAAGCTGATACAGTGTGTGTGTGTGTGTGTGTGTGTGTGTTGTTAAATTACTATATTGTTGCACCACTGCACCAAGGAAAACGTGCTCACCCTGTATGTTTTGCTGTGATTGTACATCAGTAGCATGCCATAACAGCATAAAGACTCAACTTGAGGGATGGGATTATATTTCAATCATCTGGATACACAGTGACCCCTTCCTAACATTTAGTCATTTATATCTGATACATCAGATCAACCACGCGGGCCAAATGTGTCCACAGCCATGCCTTTATGTGTGTGTACACAAATGACACATTTCTCAGTTGTTCCCCTCATTTTTAATCATGTGTAATTGCCAAGAGGAGAATTAACAGCCACATCCCTCCACATTCCCATTCAGGCTCGTAGAATACAAGTTGTATTTATTGTATTTTGTCCTTTGGGTTATGAATATTATTGATCTGTGTGTTTGTGGCGGCGCTCTCTCATCCATCTTCCTTTGAGCGACTCGTTCTCATCATTTTCCCCTTGAAATGTTGGAATTGATTACAATCCTCATCCCCGTAGACACCAGCTGCACCCGCACTGCTCTGACCTTGAGCACAGGAAACAGTGTCAAAGTAACAGCAAAGGAGTCTGTCCCTCTCTCTCTCTCTCTCTCTCTCTCGCTCTCTTTCTCTCTCTCTCTCTCTCTCTCTCTCTTTCTCTCTCTCTCTCTCTCTCTCTCTCACACACACACACACACACACATACACACTCTCTCTCTCTCTCTCTCTCTCTCTCTCTCTCTCTCTCTCACACACACACACACACACACACTCTTTCTCACACTCCATTTCCTATTCACACTCTATTCAGTATATTTCTCTCTTTCTTCCTTGCTTCCCCCTTCTTTCTCCCTCTCACACACACAAACTATCTTGCTCTCTCTCTCTGTCTCTCTCTCTCTCTCTCTCTCTCTCTCTCTCTCTCTCTCTCTCTCTCTCTCTCTCTCTCTCTCTCTCTCTCTCTCTTTCTCTGCCTTCCCTCTTTGCTCCAAGGCCACGCAGCAGAATTGCATGACTCTTAAATTGTCATAATGTATTGCCTTAAGGACCACAGGCAATCCAAAAGACCTTCCTTTTGACACCTTTGAATTAATCAATGTAATGCTGCGAGCAGATCCATTTCCGTCTGTGTATTTCAAAGCGCTGATGTGTACCAGGCTTGTAAGATAGTGCCCCACCTCCCTCCCCAGAGATGCATTGCTTTGGAGGACATCAATTTGTTTTACATAGTAATACAAACACTAGGGTCACCTACAGGGCTGCCACCCCCCTCCCATACATTGTTATCTGCGTCGTTCCCTGGGCAAATACAGGTCAGAGACAAACCATTCACGATCATCATGCACTGGATGTTTTAGTGACACAGCATGGAATCTGACTGTGAGGTACATTTCGTTTCTATGTTAGGATTGAGTTGAAATGGAGAGACAATGATAGTGGGTTGAGGTAGGAAGGAAGCGCTTCTGTTCCTGAATGCACATTTATGGGCTATTACGTGTTTCTCCACCAGAGGGCAATGCTCACCAAAAAACTCTCAACACAAAGTCCAGTCACTCATCGTCAGAAAACCATTGCCCTCAACAGGGGTGACACGCATTGTCTACACAAATTATGAAAACATAAAACTATTAATGTTTTGAGAACAATTGATATTCATATTGGGTAAGCAAATAATTAATATTCCAGCTTCTGTGACAAGCTGTGAATCAAAAAGGTAAAATGTCAAATGTTACCGAAGGCATTTCTGACATAATGTCTGTGAAACTCTGTCTGCCACAATCATTGATATACCTTTGATGGGCAGCATTTGAATAAT
>NC_137689.1:11786796-11789296 GCF_963989245.1 Nansenia antarctica
ATGTCGCTAAAGGAAAATCCAGGCTTATTTGGATAAATCTTGCGAGACGCAGAACGCAGACCATTGCAGGCAGAACAACAGGTGATGACCATCCATTAGCTGTGTGCAAAATTGAACTAACAAAAAGCTGCACCAATGTAAACTTGCTTTCATAGCAGATGGTTGAAAAAAACCGTAATATACAGTATGAGGCTCTCTACTCCCACCCACCTGAATTACCAACTCGTCAGAAACCACAAAGATGTATGTATGTCTAAAGTTGAATGTAGTCATTGAAATAGACATCATGTCTGAGGTTCTCTCCCGCCCACCCATATAAATGATCAATTAACAGAAACCACAAAGACTATATTCACCCTTCAGGTCAAATATTACCTATATTTTCTCACATATGGGACCGTGTTTCATTAAAAGATCCTCATGTCGGGAATTGTGAAACCTCGCAATTGAGCCAGTCACATAGATAGCTAGCCAAAGAAGTGTGGGGCCCACCCGCTGTGCCGACGGACCACGATGCCGACGGACCACGATGCTGACAGTTTATTAGCGGATTTCTGCGAGAGCTGACAAGACGGTACATGTGGGAAAACTAGGGTTAGGGTTAGGTGCTAGAGTGCTACGGTTAAGGTTAGGTTTGGGGTTAGGGGTAGGGTTAGGGATAGGATTAGGGTTAGGGTTAGACATGCCAGCATGTACCAAGTCGACGTAGCACCTAACCCTAACCGTAGTTTTCCCACATGTACCGTCTTCCCACATGTACCGTAACAGAGAAGCGAAGAGCATTCACATGCAGGGAGGGCTGTTGGCACAACGGTCCGTCGGCATATTGATGCGGCACCAAGAAGTGTTAGCTTGCTAGGTAGCTTTGTTAGATTGCTTAATAGGATTTAAGCAATTTAACAATTGTGCTTTTATAATGAATGGTAATGTTGTTTGGAATCAAAAATAATGATTAATTCATTGATTTGTAGACTTTGATACTGTGTAGAATAATACTGTGGATTGAAATGATTTTACTAGCCTACTTCTTACAGTACAGGATGACTTCAACAAGTAGGCTACAGTACACTATCGTTCATGAGAGTCTATGGGAAGCATGCAAGCCTACACTATAGAAGTGTCCACTCCTCTGACCTGAAATTTGTGTTACAAAATGACGTTCTGAGAGATGAGACCTTGATGTGAATCACCAGCACTTCAGCTATTTGTCATTGTCATTGTGTTTGCAATTCTATTTTATCAACATAGTAGTATTTTGTAAAAATGGTATGTTGGTAACAGTGGGCAATCATTTTAAATGTACTGTATTCTGTTTTTATTACAGCTTTGATGCCCAGAAGGGATGGGAAGGAACTACACTGAAGTCCCACTAGATGCTTTATGGACTAATAATAAATGCATACACACGGACACAACATTATACATTTTTACCATTCTATTATTGTATTGCTCAATTGTATCTTGCCAATTTTTTTCCATTTCCATTTAGTTTTCTCTTGCTGCTGCAATATTGACTGAAACTGAAGCCATAATAATGTTACTCTCTTGTACTTGTATAATGGGGATGTAATACACTTTTGGCACACATGGCAATAAAAAATCATGAATCTTGAACTATTCTTCTTCTTCTTCTTATTATTATTATTATTATTATTATTATTATTATTATTTAGCAATGTAAACATGTCAGCCCTGCAGGTTTGTTTCCTGAGGGTTAGCTGACAACCCCACTGACCGATGACAGGTAGATAATGACAGGTAGTGTAATGGGGGAGTGGTTGTCTTGAGGGAGTGGTTGGGGTGGAGTTAACCAGCTATTGTTCCCACCCATTACCTACCTGTGAAAAAAGGCTGAAAATACTTTAGGGCGGATATCTCGGCTTGGTAATTTGGGGGGTATCAACATTAAAATATGCATGACTTCTTCAACTTGTTTCAGATTTCAATGTATGACATGATTTGAAAGCTTACAATCTACCCTTTCATAATCTGGAGAAAAAAGAAAAATGATGCTGCCAGATTTGCAGACTTTTTAACCAGACCCAGTCACATGTGATACAAATGGAATCTGATCATTTGAATTCTGATTTGAACCACATACATACTAAATGTGGTTTTCATATCCGATACAATTCTGATACACGACATACACATGCAGTTCGCATATTTTCACCTGAAGTGATTTTTTTCCTCTCCTTCTTGGCCGATTTCATGTGACTAGCAAGCAAATAAAATACATAAAATGCTAGTACATGATATCTAGCTAGCTTTGTGTCATCCAAATGTCATTCAATGTCATGAATATTAAGTGAATTAAAATTGCAGAAGTATTAATTTTAATTATCAATGACTGAGAAGGTCAAATCATAAATCATAAATTAATTATCATAATTATCTTGAATTGTAATTTGTATTCAATTAAATAGTTGTGAAAATGGACAAAGGATTTTCAACAACTGTGTCCTCTGGAGGGGCCATGTCACAACAGCAAATGTTTAGG